>NW_018165063.1:62032-106321 GCF_001263595.1 Phalaenopsis equestris
CTTTCTTTAGCCCACCCCCCCCCCCCCCGCCACATAATAATTGAACTGGACTTTTCATTTAAACCTTTAAACCTTAGACGTTAAGATTGTTACTTCGACGAGGAACTTAGAGCTAGTGTCGTGGGCAGCACGACAAGGATGTACAGAAGAACAACTTCTAAAGAGAAAACAAATTTACAATAACATGAGGATCTAAAACAGCACGAGGATCTACAACAGCACATCTTTTCTTAGAATTAAACAACAAGCTATAAGACTTCGAGGTTGTCCGCCTAGTGCGACATAAATCCTCAACTATCCCTTAATCTTTAGGCCGTTGCACAATCATATTGTGCAATATAAGCCCTAACTCATTTTAGGATTCTGATGTTTAATTCCTCATATCTTCCATGTTATTTGTGCGACTGTCTTACACAAATGTAAGCCCTATATAATAATAATTGGCAGGATGAAACATTTAATATCTTCTCACCAAAATTGAAGCCAAATCATTGGATAACTTGGGAAGTCATCAAAGTTCTCTTCAAGATTTTTGGCATCCCCTAGTTCTTCCTTCTCTGGATTCCAACATAAAATGTTCCAAGTTTGAGTCTTTCCCATTTCACACATCTTTGTCTGATCTTTGAAAAATCCTACTTTTTGAAATTCTTGAAGGCATGATTTTATGATCTATATCGAGAGTTTTCTTATGTGACTTCAGTCATTTAAGATATAATTAATTATAAGGGCTTGCCCTTATGGAAAATTTTATGAACTCGATTTCATATAAACCTCATCTGATCTTTCATATTAGATAGGGGCATTATTCGGCATATAAAAAATGATTTGCAGACCAAACGGATGTCATAAATTCTTTAGTTTATTTAATCGAGTTTCACGAGTAAGTAGTGTATCTATCATTCGGGGTGCGTACAACGCTTGCGGTGGTGTGCTTGATCATTTAACATATTGACTATATGGGATCGGTTCGGTTTCGTATTTTCAAAAAATTAAAATATTACTTTTTCAAAATTAAAATTCTATTTTTAAAAATCCAAATTTATATTATATTAAATTTAAAGACACACACGCGCACACTTTTCCCCACCGACAATTATTTTTAATAATTAAAAAATTCAAATAAATTAAAAATTCATATTACTTCAAAATCACCTAAAGTTTTATTGGATATTGAGAATATTATTCTACTTCCTTATATCTTTTCATTAATTTTGAAGTTCATTTTTTTTCTATATTTTTTTTTGGAATACAAAGTAATATTAAATAATTCTAATTAATTATTAGTAAATCAAAATAATTTAATAAATTTAATGTTGGAAATTTTTCCTTAAGTCATATCTAACTTTTAGAAATTCTTGCATAAATTTTTGAGGATATTTAAATTCAAACTAAAATAAAAATTGGAATTATAAAATAAAATCAACAAACCTTTAAATAACAAAAAATAAAAATATTCATTTAACCCACTTTTGTGTATTCCTAAGCAATATGGAACAACATTTTTTTCTTTTTGAACAATTTGTAACTGAACCAAAGTGAAGATGAAGTTGAGTCTAAACCTAAACTAGACAAGGATAACCTTGAACTTGAATCAAAATGAAACATAGGTGAACCAAAGACATGGATGAGCAAGGAGGAACATTTAAAAATAAATCATTATAGGTGGAACTCTTTGATATCTGATGAACTAGAGAAGAGAAGCTGACGACCTCACAAACGAGTTTAGCAGTTTTGTAAGTTTGGATTAAGTTGGGTAAGGGTTTATGCTAGCAATGCATTTTTCACCTATTTTTGTGTATAGTAAAATTCACCTACATCAAACAATAGTTATGATTTTGCTATTTTAGTTTGCTTGCTTTAATTAATTGACTTTTTTATTGTGTTATATATATATATAAGGTTTTTTTGGTGGTTAATACTTGGCCTAGATCTTATGTGGTGGTCGCTTATAAAATATTTTTTTTACCCTAAGTTAACGAATTAAATATAAATTAATTTAAAATCAAAATAATTGATCTAAAATCTTTTAAAAAATCAATAAAACTAAATATAAACCCATAGTAATAAATGAAAAAAAAATCAGTAAAACTAAATATAAACCATAGTAATAAATGAGTCATATGCACTTACATATTTCATCTTCTCGTTTCTTCAAGCACCAACTCCACTATATATAAAGGGCATCTGACAAGTAAGGATAACTGTTTTTCTCAAGTAATACTTCCTAAATTGTAATTGACCTTGATTCTAAATAATTGTATTCATAAATGCATAGTGACATATCAATCAAGCTTAAAATTAAATTAATTCTAAATAAAAATTAATAAAAATAATACAATAGGTAGAATCATGGCACATCATTCATATGCCATGTTACTTGAATCTAATAGTCATGTTATAAGTCATATTGTTTTCTTCAAATAAATAATAACATGACTTATATTTCAATTCATTTGTTCGGACCTCATGATTTTGAGATAGTTAGATGAGTTTCGCTGACAGTTCTTTCTAGGCCAGTAGAGTCAGATTTATTTAATATCAAGATAAAATATAATTATAAGTTCATTGTAATCTCTTAGACTAGGTTCAAGATCTTTTTTTGATAACTAATCTCACAATGATTGATCTTCTTGTTATATCATAAGTGCTCATCTCTCATATTTTTTTACGTGATCTTGTTTGTTAGAATATATGTAATAGCACTCTAATAGTTGAATAACTCCAAAATTGAATAAATAAGTCTCTGAAATCAAAATTGTAAAGCCTAATTATATGAAAATATTGCTAGTTAGATTCTCAGTATCTAAGCCTACTCTTTCTTTTCTCATTTGGCATTTAAAAAGAACTATTAGAATTTAAACTTTTTGTTTTTATATTTAAAAGGTAATCTTGAAAATTTAATTGTTACAATTCATTAAGACTTGAGCTAATATTTTAATTGAGCGTTTTCTTAAGAGATTTCCTCTAATAAGATATAACTAACTATGGGGGCTCACCATTACAGAGAACTTGTAATTCAAGTTAACATAACCCTTATTTAATTGATGGTTATGTTAGAGAAAAATCTCTAGTTCACATAAACATATAATTTTTAAAATATTTTTTTAGTAAATGAATCCATTCTAGAACTTTATTTTTATATTTTTGGACAATAAATTATTTTTAATGCCACATTTGGTCATCTAAATAAAATTCTTTAAATTTTGTGATGTTGCTAATAAAATAACCATAGTTTGTTATGTTATTTAATCATTGAAAAAAATTTACAAGTCGATATATATATATATATATATATGACTCACAAAAAAGAGAATTAGGTAAATATAATGAACATGCAAAAGACTATATAAACACACAACACATTCACAATCAACATAAATTGATTTAGCTTGAGCATAATCTAGTAAATCATTTTATCATAAATCTTCAAATTTTAAGCTTAATTACAGAAAGGAGATGACTAAAAAATGAAATAACTTTGCAAAGAAAAAATAAAATAAAGAAATGAAAAGTAATTTAGATTTGGAATGCTAACTGCGAGTTACTAAATATTATCACACATATTGATTTTTTTATATATAAAATCAATTTTACCTAAGGATTAATTACTTTATATGACTAAAAAAAGAAATATTTGATTATTACCATCCAACAGTCTATTTCCGTTTTAGAAAATTCAAAGCCCAGGGTCAGGTCATGATATATATAATGATAAGACTGAGCTTTTAGTTATTTTTTTATATTTAAGAAGCAAAAGCATGATCCATTTTTTTAAAGCAAGTAACGATTGAATAATTTTGATAGCAATCAAGATGCACCAAGCCAGATTAGCATGAGACTACATCCATTGTCCTCGTGCTTGGCCGGGTTAAATTGGGGAGCAAGTCCTAATACATTTTGTTTCCATTTAAAATGTTTCTACCAATGTGAATGTTTAGGCATGCCTGACAAAATAATGATCTTGTATAAATATGCTAGTTTTTGGCATACATCCTACACTTCCAGCTGAAAACAAATGAGAAAGCAACTAATTTACTATTATCATTATATGATGCTAACCAGAATAAGTTAAACACCTTCACAACATGCTTATGAAAGAAACAACTTCTTTGGAAGATTTAAATACAAACCACTCAATTCCTATTGTATTTACATATCTAACACCTTAACTTCAGTTTTGACATAACTTCTTAAGAATATCCTTATTAAAGTAAGAGATGAGAAAATTTGAAGAATGTGATAAAATTTTAATTAATCCTTAGGTAAAATATGAAAAGAGGAACTTTTTTTTTTTTTGTGCCATTTACGTCATTTGATTTCAAATGCTTTAGAATTTTAAAATATGATATAAATAAGAATAATAATAATAAATTCAAAATATTTAGATAATTTAATCAATGCTTTAGAATTAATGTACATGGAATATTTAGATAATTTAATTAATGATAATATAATAACCAATTAACTCAGAGAAATCTTTCAAGTTTTTTTTTTTTTTTTGTATTTTAGCTTTTGAAGAAAAAATAATATTAATTATCTTAATAATTAAATTTAGGAAGTAACAAAATCCACTGCCTATTGGATATAAAATGATAACTTAAGTTGGTGCGTTTAATAATTGCATTCTATTATAATGGAATAATTTGTGAAATAATAATAATATATTAACTAATAACTTGTGGTTTTTGAGAATTCATATTACATTTCAATTTTTTAGAGAGAAAATATAACTTTTATTGCTTTTAATAATTTTTAAAATAAAAATCTAGATTTAATTCCAACAATTTAATTTGAAACAGGTGACTGAGGTTATCTGTAAAGGATCTAAACCATCTAGTATGATATTTGGCTAATCAATGAATAATAGCTAAGTAAATCATCTATTAAAATTAAAAATTAAATTAAATTAAATTTTATTGTATGACTGATTGAAAGTATTAAAACAAATTAAATGACATAAAGGCTAGTATTTTGATATGAGAAGAAATACAAGCAGGATTTATATTAATATTAATATTATAGATGTAAGGAAAGTGCTAGATATTAAATATCAAACCCTTGCATACATGAAAAGGTTTTTGGAAGGTTTTTAGAGTCAATGGAAGTGAGTTGAGGGTTGATGGTGAGAATTTATGTACGTGGAAAGGGGTAAAAAAGTTTTGAAAATGATGGGAAATGGCCTAAGGGTGTATAAGATAGCTAGGTGAGTTGAATAAGATTTATTTTAAAAGAAGGGAAAGGGTTGGAGATGAGCTTAGGATGAAAATTAAGAAGAGGAACATGGAATGTATTCAATCTCATTGAAGGTTATTTTAGCCACGAAACAATGAAAGGTAAACATAAATTAATTCTTCATTGTAGCCAAAGTGCTTCAAATAACCCTTTCCTATATCTTACACTTTGAAAAAATCAAACTCCTTATAGGAAAGGGTTGGTAACTTCAAAATAATGTATGGTTATATGTATTTGGAGATCATGTATGTTATATAGTTGATTTGATCCTAAACATGTTGGAAGTGGAGTGATGTGTCATCTTGGGATATGGAGAATGCCTAGTAATCGTCAATGAATACCTCTATGAAGTGAGAAGGTGGTTTACTTAGTCAACAAGGTAGCTTCCACAAATTAAGTAATCATTTCCTTCCTTGTGGCCTTCCACTCCATGTTATAAAATTCTCTTAATGCCTTCTTGCTTGTCTTGAGTAAATAAACATTCCATGTGATCAATATTATGGTATGTAAACTCTAACAACTTTATAAATTTTATATAATTTGCAAATACTAAGAAAATGTAAAAGCCAAGAAGACCATTACATATACAAATAATAGTTTTGAGATACCAACAAATGAATTTAAATGAAAAATACCATATCTAATAAAATATTATATAACTTGACCATTGAATATTTGAATCCATTGTCATCAACCTTATGAGTGTTTTATGATTTAAGAAAATAAACTCGCTAGATCCATAAGAGAAATTATCGAATCAGTTGAAGTTTTTACAAACTTGTAAAGAACATATGTTCTTCGCTATTATCATCTAATGCCTCATCTACTATTATGAACTACACTCCATATAGTTTAGATTAAATGTTCAACTGCATTTAATTATTTTGTTCGTCTACAAAGTTACTATTCAATATTTTATTGTATTATATTTTCTTAGAAAAATGATATATCTTCCATATAAAAAATAAGACTTTTATGGTTATCAAGTGGCAATCTACAAAAATATGCATTTGGTTTAAATAAGTCACATGCCCATGAGGTATTTCCTTCAGCCTTAATATGTATCATCACATAATTAGCTTCCTTATAATAAATAATATATTTATTTTTACATTTAGATGAATACGTTTGTTCCATTTTTATTTATTTTCCTACATTCTTATGTAAGCCAATAAAAGTAGTTTGATCGGATGACTCAACATGACAAATTTAGAAACACATGTTATTTCATCAAAGATGTGAAACACATCATCATACTTTCTTCATCGAAGCCCGAGATCACAAGAGCCCAACGTAACATCGATGGAACAAGTTTTGGTGATGACAGAGAATGATAGGATTGAGACACTAGCTCTGGACATGGGACAGGCATGAAAAAAAACATATCAGGATATTAGGGTCGATAACCTTACACCAACGCCACCACCTTACGAAAAGGTTTATGTTACCCCCACTTCAGATCTAGGTAAGCCGACTGTGGTTGACCTTGGGAGTATTCAGCCACAGAGGCGGGACATGTAGTTTAATTCAATAGTGCTTCGAGATAATTGGACCATTATGAATGTTTGCTCGTAAATACGGAAAGATCCTCAAGTGTTTTAGGGCAGCGGTGCAGTCATCAGTGAGATCCAGGATCTCGTAGATCCCACATAAAGGTCTCAACACCAAAAAGTACAATAGCTCCATCACCAACAATAAATCGACAAAAGCTTTGACGAATGAGATCGAAGCCCCCAACCTCAGGAGACTAACACAGGGCTCTCAGACGTGGACAAATATATTTGGCAGTAAGGCTTGGCAGGTCGCCAAATATATCGAGTAGGATTGGACGCTCCCATTCTCATTCTGCAGCTTCTTTTTTTCTCCTATTCTGATTCTTCTATTCTTGGTTACTGCCAACTCCTTCCTTTTTTAGTTGTTATCCAAGGGAGGAACTTTACCTTCCTATTTTATTTATTATCTATTATTAATGTGTGTTTGTTGAATTAGGATGAGAATGTGTGAATTTTATTTTAAATATTTTTTTAGGACAACTACTAGTGTCCTCTTTTCCCTTTCCAAATTATGGTGCTCCAACTATATCTCATTCCGAGGTACTGATTATTTTGACGCTTCCCTCCTCTGCTTCCTCACTTCTACTGCCTCCTTCGTACTTATTGCAAGCCGCCAAAGATAGCAATCCTCATCAGCCCCAAACCTTCTTTGTTGCCGCCTATAATCTGCTCCGTGTCTATTCCAACCACCAACCGCTAAATTCCAATCGACCACTGTCCTCCCTCAGCCTGTAACCAACCTTCCCCTCCCTTCACCCGTACTTCCACAATCTTTCCATCCAGCCCTTTCCTTTTTTCCCATCGCTTACTCCACTCAAATAGCCAAAGATCTACCATCACTTGCTAGTCCCCTCCCCAATTGTAATGTAACCCTTCAAACATCAAAGGTAGCCGCAAGCCTCTCTGCCAATCCCTCCACATGTTGTCAAGACGGGATTTGCCCCCTCCGCCTTTGCGCTATGGTATCTTAATTGTAACTATTTCACATTTCAGCAATAAAATTTACATTTCTATTTCAGTTTGAGTTAACTCAAATATAAATTACTAATTTCAAAAAAGAAACAATGAGACTAATCCATCATAATGCTTTAGATTTAAAAAAATCAACTGTCCAATATAAAACGAAACAATAAAAGGCATTTTAGCAGACTAATCCATCCACCATAATGCTTTAGATTTAAAAAAATCAACCGTCCAATATAAAACGAAACAATAAAAGGCATTTTAGAAATATTGCATGTTTAACCAACCTGATCGTCAAAATCAGGCAAGGATTGATAACAAATTACAGTCGAACAATACTCCAATGAAAGCAAAAAGAGGCATTCATAAACATAAAAAAACAATTACCAAACGTATTTATCAAATATCTATAATAACTAATCGAATTCAAACTATCCAACAATAACGAATAATATGAAAACCTTCCTTCACAAAAGCTCTTAGCACATGGAAATTTTTTAGGTTCTATACAAATAAGAATAAAATAGCAGTCAGGGGAAGAGACACTTAGTAGATGCAGATATTGAAAACCAGAGCAGTAGCATGGAACAAGGAAAAGAGACGCATCTTTCTTCACAGCTGTTGGCTATCTGCATTTAGAAATCAAACAACTTGGTAGGTGTCGGTGAGTAGTTGTATCCTCTGAGCATACTTAGGGGTAGCACCGCCTCTTAGTGGCATCACATTCGCAACCTACGCAAATTTACATCGTCATGTCAGAATATTGTGTATGTTGCATAATAATATAGGCAAAATAATCTGAAATGAATTGTCCCACCATTTAAAAATCAAATTAAATGACCACTTCTCTTTTTGTAAAAGATGACGATCATATAAATATCTTGGAACATTTACATACATACGGCTCAATTCCTATGTATTTAAATATCTAATATCACAAAAAAAAGTCAAATACCTAAACATCAATTTTTACATACATACCACGTTATATATGCATAAAAAGGGTGTATTTAACTTTTTCGAAGTTAAAATGATGGTATTTTTTATGTGATATGAAAGATCTGGGTGGTAAAAATGTAAAAAGCAAAATTTAGGTGTTAGATATGCAAATACATGAATTGGGTGGTATAGGTAAATGCTCCAAATATTTTTTACGAGACTTTTGAGGTTAAAAGTCATCTACAAGCAACTATCCACTGAGAGTCAAACAGCTTTTAAGGATTTCAATTGTCGCCATTTTTTTTCTTCAAAAAAGGGTGGAAATGTCAAAATGATAGAAGGACACCAGATTTCATTACTTTTCTATCTTTTCCCTCTCTTTTCTATAAGATTTAATTGGCTTCATCTTTGAGCTGCTGAAGTAGTCAAGACTTTCCCTCTCTTTCCTATAAGATTTACTTGGCTTCATCTTTGAGCTGCTGAAGTAGTCAAGACAAGCAGGAAACTAGAAGCTCAGAGGATTGGTTCAAGGTAACAAACCTTTACATCACTAAATGTCTTAGCCGCAGTAAATATGATGTTGATAGGAAAGAAAGCAGAGGGGTCAGCCGGAGGCACAACGAACTCCATCGATCCACTATTAAGGATGGAAGAAAGATATTGAGAAAGCAAAGGTAAATTTTTATGGAACCGGATTAGATAACTCATACCTTCGATTAGTGTTGTCAATAAGAAGAATCGACCACTCCAATGTAGATGACCTAGCATCATGCCTGCGTAAAAAAAAAAAAAAAAAAAAAAAAAAAAAAAGTCAAATGGTTGAGAGAATAACTAGAAATTGTTGTAATGGAACAAACATACAGAACTGATAGTAAGAAAAATGAGAAGCAACGAAAAAAGTGACTTTGCTGGCAATCAAAAGCATCAACTAATTCAACACTCTCCATACTGATCATCATGGATTAATATTTTCTCCCTTCATCAGGCTAGTTCAGTAATCACCAACCATGCAATAAATTACAATATGCTAAATAGAAATATCCAATACCTCCATTCACCATCTATCTGCAAGACATTTGGTGGCTCCCGAGCTGCAGGAAGAGGAATGGAGATCACAACATTTTGCAAGTCAAACATTTCAGTGGCTTCATACTCAATGTTAACAGAAGTCTCTCTACCGGAAACAGAAGGCCAGCAATTGACTGCATGATAAATGTAAATTAAGTCAATTAATTTAATGATAAGCTTTCATATTTTTGAGTTCTCCAAGTAAGTTCACCGGTCAATGGCAATGAAGACTCCTTCATGCCCTGGATTCTCCACTTCATCAGGCCAACATCATTTTGACCAGTGGGGAAAGGACGATTTGGATCCTTCAAGCCAATAATATGATGGTTGTTGAATAATTCCTTGTTGATGTTTGGGTGGGTTTTAAAGCTAAGACCAGCTATGTCTTGGTTCTCGATCTGCAAATAAGTTTGCAGATCGTCAAATCTATACCTTAAAAACAAAATCATATTTTAAGCTGTAATTTAACAGGCAGGAGTAACCAATTAGAAGAATTTCAATGGCATGCTTCTACAGAAATTAAACAAAGAAAAAAAAAGAAAAGAGAAAGAAAATGGCAACTCTCTTGAGAACTACTAAACCAGCTAGAGAAGACAAACCCCACTGTCAGTACTTTCTCAATCAACACTAAAGCAAATGTAAAAACTTTGTTCAGTTCAACCAGATATAGTCGAAATTTCATTATTTCACCATTTCAATCTTTTCATTCAAATTTCATCAAGTTATAAAATATTACACAAATGAAATTCGATATTTAAATAGCTTACATGTTGATACCATGAATAAACTCCTACGTAGCAAACAATTTAAGATTTATCCAGTATCAAAAATGAAGATTAACATATTAAAATTAGGCGAGAGCTTCACAATTTAATATCACATTGAAGCCAGTTATAAGCAAAAAGCACAAAAATGTAATAATCTAAAATAATCTATCTACCAAACTCTAAAAAACATTCTGATAAGGCTTTTTGGATCACCAGCTCTTCA
The DNA here is from genome assembly GCF_001263595.1 of Phalaenopsis equestris. Lineage (NCBI taxonomy): Eukaryota > Viridiplantae > Streptophyta > Magnoliopsida > Asparagales > Orchidaceae > Phalaenopsis > Phalaenopsis equestris. The sequence continues at coordinate 72,778 of NW_018165063.1, forward strand.
ACCAATACCTCTCCTTCATGAACACTCTAACATTCAATGCAACTCAACAATTCTAATGAAAATCTTAAATAAAAATTTAAAAAAACAGGTACACAGAACGGCAATTTACAAGTAAAAATGAGAAAGAGTAACCTGAAATTGGATAAGGCCATCTTCCTGATTAAGAATCTGCAAGGAGAGTGTGCCTTGAATGTCAAAATTGCTGACACCGCCGTCTCTCTTCGTTATAATATTAAGCCTTTCTTCAATGGTCAATGTGATAGGATCTGTTGGCGGAAGGGATGGTTTGACTTGACCAACAGTAGGTGGCACATCATCAAGAATCATTTCCCCTTCAGCTTTTAGGGACTGCATGAGTTGACTTGTACGCTGGGTCTTTCCTAGTTGCATACCAAGGCCTTTAGAGATAGTAGCAGTAGGTGCTGCAGAGCGACCTGAAAGCACAGATCAATTTTCAGAATTCAAATGGATTCTAGGTCCATCAACAATACAGAATAAGTACCTCGTCTATGTTGGAATTTAACGAAATCACTAAATATTATAGTAACGAAATGAAATATAGCTACACAAATCTGCAATGTCAATTAACTATAAACAGCTGAAGGTTTTTATTAGTAAGAAAAATCATTTTCATTCAACTTACCTAACAATACAAATGCAACTTGACTATCCAATGAGCCATCTTCCACCTTCGCAAATTTCATTCAAAATAGTCATAAAGAAATACTCTACCGCGCATCAATTGAAATAGGACCAAAATGCTCCAGTCACAAAAATTATGATGTAAAATAAAATAATTATGATGGGTGAGTTGTGGTGCAAGTTGTGAGGACAAAAGAAATTATAAAAAATAAAATAAAAAAAAAACATTCACACAACTTTCGTAGTCCACAAGACCCCCAAACAATATAACAGAACTAATCAATTCACACATTGATGACTCTTCAACTATTTAATCCTGTACAATTTGGATTACTACTGCAAGAGAGGTCTCTAGAATAAACCTAAATCCATCCAACATAAATGCAAAGGGAACTGGCTGGGTTGAACATGAATTATATCTTACATATCATCAATCCATTCCAAGATGAAATAGAGAATATAAAACTGGCTTTGAAAGCTCAAATTATGATAAAAAGGAAGAAATAATCCAGGTAGTCTTTACTACTTGACTGCATCCTTTATTTGCAATGTAGGAAAATTGAAACATAAAAACTCCTTTGTGGATAGTTTTTTTCCTTCAGCTTCTACAATTTTTTTTTTTCTCCGAAGGATCTGAAAAACACCTGGCAAACCACCAGATCTCTCATCCAGGAGCAGCTAGCCATGGTTAATGTAACCACTACAAAGAATAGCCCAGTGAAGAGCAAGCCCTACAAAGACGCATAAATCCTGCTGTAGCGATGTCCACGAGTTGAATTAACCTTGAGGCTGTCTTGGATGGAACGGAGCATCCTTGTAAAAATGTAGCTTGACAATTGAGCAGCAGTGTATGTGGGCACCAGTGGAGAACACTCCTCTGATTTCTTTTAATGACATGCAATGATTCAAACCACATCTCCATGTTTTAATAGACTTAACAGGGAAATATTATGGAAAAAATAAGGTTGCATAATGGTAACTCGTAAGAAAAAACAATCTGGCCAATAATGTACATTATAAATAATGAATTGAGTATGGTATGGCAAATTAGCCTAATTCTATTACAATATTCAAGAATTAACTTAAAAATTTGTTGAAACATCCATGCTATTTGAGCAAATCATAAGTTGACAACATAATCTCAAATGAAAACAACAACAACAACAAAAAGCCTTTATCCCACTAGTAGGGCCGGCTAAATGAATCTTTTTTCTCCATTGTGTCCTATTAGTATTAGATTTTCATTTAATTCTAATAAATGAAGGTCATTTTTTAAACAACATGCCCAATTCTTTTTAGATCTACCTCTACCTTTCTAAACACAAGTCAAATCTAAAACATCTACTCTCCTAACAAGTTCATTAATTGATTGACATTTAATCTGACCAAACCATTTAAGGCAACTCTCTCTAATCTTGTATGTCACTGTAGCTACCCCAACCCTTCCACAGATATATTTATTTCGCATTTTGTCTTTGAGTGTAAAACCCCTCATCCATCCGAGCATTCTCATCTCAACAACACCTAATTTTATGCTTCTCTTTTACAGGCTAACATTCTACTACATAAAGTATTACAGGTTTCACTTTCATTTTCAAAATTTTCCTTGAAGTCTAGGTATTACTTTTCCATCACACAATGGACCTGAAGTACTCCTCCACTCAACCATCTAACTTGAATTCAACTAATAATGACCCAAGATATTTAAAATGTTCACTCCTTTTAATGACCGGTTCACTCATTATCACAAAACCGCCGCTAGATCTATTATTACTTAAGTTACATTCTATGTATTTAATTTTAGATATGCTCAAAAGAAAGCCTTTAGATGCTAAAGTTGATCTCCATAAGTCAATATATTCCTAAACTCCCTCGACTTATGTATAAGAATGATATTATTAGTGAAAAACATACACCAAGGCACATCCTTCTGTAAATGTCAAGTAGAAATACCCATAACTAAAGCAAAGAATATAAGCTTAAAGTTGATCGTTAATATAATCCAACTGAAATTGGAGAATACATGGTAAATCCTCCTCATATTCAAACACAAGTAATGACACTAGTATACATATCTTTAATGAATTGAATATAAACAATATCAACACATTCTTTCCTAAATCACTGCAAAGTATTTCTCTTGGAACTCATCAAAAATAAGCAAAATTTAATATAACTCTATCTTCTTTATTAGTCGCTTCAAATTAATAGTCAGCATTAATACATTTAAAATCATCTAGTACTCTACCAACATGTCAATTTAAATCACCTCCAATAAAATAATTTTTTTCAATAGGTATCATTAATATAAATTCTTTTAGATCATTCTAAATTTTTTCTTTTGAAAATATATCCAAACCTAGTTGAAGAGTATAAGCATTTATAATATTAAAAATTTTAGTATCAACAACAATCCTTAGAACTATAATTATATCTGCAATTATACTGATTTTTATAATTTAATCTTTAAAAATTCTTATTTATTGTTACACCTACATCATTTCTAATATGACTCCGACTTGAATATCAAAGTTTAAAATCTAAACAATCACCCACCTTAATTTTTTCTCCAACCCATTTAATTTTTTGAATGAATAAGATATTTATCTTCCTTGAATCACAATATCTACTAATTAATAATTTATCGGTGAGAATACTTATATGCCAAATTCTTATCCTAATATTAAATTTATAGACTAACTTATTTTCCCGCATTCATCCATAATCTGAGAATTCTTGTTTATTTAACACCACTCGAGCGTCGGTGCAACGGCCCTTGCACACTTGTCACTATAATCAGGCTATATAGTGCATCGCTTCTGGGAGACGCCCTAGCATTGACTTGATCTAAAAGATTCATGTCATAGTTTTCAATAATTTTTTACGATGGTTATCAACTACTTAATGCAACCCTCCATTTTTCGCATCTGGGACTTGAATCCCAGCAAAGGCAACATTATAATCTCAAATGAATGCAAACAAAAAATATTAACTATGTTTTATTTTTCTTCAATGGATGTCAAACATATGTAGACCAATAGTACAACCCAATTTTCAAGACGGTCAATATTTTCATTCAATTAATATTAATCAACAATTGCAAAGATGTGTTTTAGCAAAGCATTTTGAGCTTTCAAGCCTAATAAACATTGAGGAACAACGAAATTGTACTCCACAAATATCATTCTTGGAAGCCAACAAGCCTTCGGAGTAAAGGTGGACTCGTGAGGTTAGCAAGTTGAGCTCAGATTATGATTATGGGATAGATTCAAATTTGAATCAGTGCTTTCTTATATATTCCTAGTTTTAAGAATTTGAATTAGCCTTTCCTTCCATTTATGAGGTAGTTGCCTAAATTCTAAGACATTGTTTGCTTTTTGAATTTAAAAGGAGTTTCTTCTCCTTTAAATTAGGAAGTTGGAACTTTTAAATCTCACCTGTGATTTTTTTTTATTTTTTTTGTTGGTAATTTGATCCTTGACTTTAGGGATCATTATTCTTAATATCAAAGCAACTTTTTTATGAGCAAAAAGATAGCTAAGATTAAACCCAAAACTACTACTGAGACAAAAGAGAACCCGGCCATAGGTCACAGGATTGATACAAACTCCACTAGAGTTGGTCTATCCACGGTAAAAACAAATTCTTGAGGGCTTAAGAGAAGATGAAAAAAAACTAAAAGGGATGTTCTGTCGATTCATGACACAACAAAGAGAAAACACAATGAATCACCATAATATATTTATCTATGGTACAAATACCACCAACACAAACGACAAATAGTTCCTAGAGATGATGACGAAATGAAGGAAGAAGTTCAATTGTTAGATTTCATAGAGGAAACTCAATGTTGATTTAAAGATGACACGAAACAAAAGTTACCAAACTTTGACAAGATAGCTGATATAAACAAACATGATCTCAATTTCAAGCATCTCGAGTTTCAACTTAGTGTTATAAAAATCAAGCCCATAAGATGGCTTTCACAAAGCTGATGATATCCAGCCACACCCTTATGCTGTGGAATGTAGAATCAAGGAGCATGAAGATTTAACATTTGATGACCTAGAGTTAGTTCAAGGTCATCATGTAGTTCTTTATCAACCAAGAGCGAGAGAGATGGACCTGATGATACAGCCAAAGAGAGATTCGGATAGTTCGTATAAGATTATATCATTAAATTACACAACTAATTTAATTCACTAGAAGCAGTTCTAAATTAAACCTCAACCTCAATGAAATTCATCGCACTGCTACATAACTTTTGCTGAGACATAGAACTATTCTCAATAGCCTTATTTGTTGAAGCCAGTGTCAATGTGATGGCCATAAAAACCAAAAAATATCCCAAGGACTAAAGATGAACATAAGAACAATCAAAATTACAATATCAAAGGCATGGGAAAAGGGAAACAATGGCAATCATCAAGGTGAACAAAAAACACATTTCTGAACACAATGATGGCTCTGTGACTAAATCAACACCAAGTTTTGGAAGTTTCATCCTAAATTAAAGCAAAAAAATGAAAAGCCAAAGATAAAAAAAGGGGTACAAGAAAATGGATTCAAAAGGAGAACCCAGCACTACTTTAAAATAGATAGTCTGAATCCAAATGAAAAACATAAACAACAAAAAAATATATATAATAATAATAGAAGGATTAAATCACAATAAAATAGTTGGTCAATCCCTCACATCAAAATCAACCAACATAAGCCAATTTTGAGCCTATCCTAGTGCTGGAAAAATAGTTTTTTTATGCAAATATAGCTGCTTGTAATGGCATTATTAGCACCACGGACGACTCCAAAAGCAATTGAAATGAGAAAACAATAAAATTCAATCCATGTAGCCAACGACCAATATCAACTTGGAGTCAAGGAAGAGCTTGTAGGCTGATTAAATACGTCAAGTTGACTATAGCCTCTTCCATCCCTGATATGCAATGTCAGAAGAACCTACTAATGGAAGAATTTTGTTGTTGGAATCATTCTGCTATGGATTCAAGTTAAGACCGCATGTTCAGTGGTGGATGCAATTTGATGGTAGAACAGTTAAATTGGCTAAGTTGGTTTGTTAATTTTCTTAGCTTTTGTTATAGCTTCTCTGGATGTGAAAGAAGCTGGAGCACTTCTAAATTGGTAAGAAATTATAATTTATATTTTTGAAAGTCGACATCAATTACAGTATCCAACTTTAAATAAAATATAATTAATTTATTTATAATACTTTTGTAATTATTTCTAGCTTTTTATTCTTTAAAAATTAGAATTCTAGTGAGAAGAGAAATAGGCTAGACCATAAAAAGTTCAATGCACTGGTTTTTGCTAGATAAATAATAGGTTGAGGGAAAGGAGTATTAGAAACAACTATTTCATCCAATTTCGATAGATAACATAAACATTATTAATGATTGAATTGTGGAAAAAGATCTAGCAGTTCCACGAGAAACTTCTTTCGCATGAATAGCGTGAGGAATGGTGAATAGGAAATCAAGTGCATAATCAGTTTTCCTGCTCCATTTTATTATAGCGAATAACTTTATATGTTGTATTAATATGTTTTGTTGAATTTAGAATATTAATAAAATGGCTATAGACTTTGATTTCAGAAGTCATCTGAATCAATATCACATATTTAAATTATATTTTTATAAACATTAAAAAGCAAAAGTCAGAGAGTTATGCCCCACATCATGACAGGTAAACTACATAGCCATAAACCTATTAATACATTGACAAAAGGATGTCAATAGTAAAGGTCAGTCCTCGGGACCAAAGGTTTGAGCACAAATTGGATTCATAATGTTCAAACAACCCACATAAGATGCATACTTATTTATTACAAGTTTTATAAATTCAAATTAGTATTTCCATCCATGTAGAAGGTGATTGCTTGGATACTAGGAATTTGTTAGCTTTTTAACTTTAAAAGCACATTACATCTCCATTCTACTATTAAGGTATTTAAATCTCATCTTGTATTATATATAGGTGTCATGAAAGAAAAAGAAATAAACCACAGCATTCTTCAATAATTCTCCTCACCATCACTCTCTCTATCCACCCATTGACCTTTGGCCCCTCCATCCCCCCTCTCATTTTCTCTCATCAGATTCAGAGAAGGCCCCTGAGCAACTGAAATCCACTAAAGGAAAAAATAGCCCAAATATATGTCATACACTGAAATTTTCGTAAAGTCAACAACTCACTTTTAATTGGAAAATAATCACAGTAAATTTCAAAAATAACATAGGGCAAATCTCAACTTAACTTTAATCTATCCCTCACAAACCAATATCTAGTACACTCGGATCAATAAATTGATTTTTGGTTGCTTGGCCCTTGGTTTCGAATGAAATTTGACGAGATAATTCAAATATTGTTAAACAAAGGCCATCTAAAAAAGATTAAAATAGCAATCTCGTATAAAAGAAACTAAAAATGCAATAAGCACACGTATACTCTCTCATTTTCAGTTTGTTGAGACTAGGAGATTAGAAACTATGTTAGTCTATTGCTTGTTTTATATAACAATTTGAACACAAAGTCTTCATTTGCAAATGAAAACTGAATGCCAAATATAAAACATCTAAGTTTCATCATTGTTAAAAGCACACAGTTTAAAAAGAACATTTTTATCAACAAACCAAAAACTGAATAAAAAAATAATAATGAAGTACAACGAGATCAAGATAAATTTTAATGATGAACAATACCAGAACTTAAATATTAATGATTGTTGAGTTCCTATTTCAAGTGAAACGAAGAGCAACAGTACAGCAAGAAGCAACCCAACGATTCATATCAAAATCCTAACAAACGTGGAAAAACATGCAGACCTTTAGACTTGCTAGAAAAGGAATCCACATCTACCGCGCTAACTTCAAGTCCAGATCCACTTCCAAAACCTGTACCACTACTAGAGATACTCAAATCACTGAAATTTTTAGGACCGGATATGGATGTAAAGCCTCCTTTATCACCTCTGCTTTTATCAAGCTGCAAAATAAGTGGAGCGTAATCTTTTTTAAAAAGGATAAAAGCATTAAAGAACATTGCTCAGATAACAAGAGAGCAGAAATCCATATTTTTCTAGCCTAAAAAGTGTAAAGTTAAGAAAAAGGCAACGCCTGAATCTCCGAAGTAGAGCAAAGAAGTCAAAATATTAAAAAACAAAGGAAATGGTGTTCCCTTGCGACAGACACAAAGAAAATAGTCATAATATGATATAAAACTCCACCATCAAGGGTCATAAAAAGTCTACATGTGCTTCTCACAAAAAGCTAATTTAGAAACCCATCAATTCCAAGATGTATTCCAAATAAACACGTGCAGGAAATCAGGAGAAAAAATAAAACAGTATTAATATCTAAAACCAAGTTTCAGTACAAACCAAAGGCTCCTACAACACAAGCAGTTGCAGTAGCAGCTGTCAGGAAATGAAATCAGAACAAGATGTCTGGCACTTTAAAATGGTGTGCCAACTTTTTAGCAAGCTTTGATTAATATCTTTAACCTGGAGCAAAAATAAGACCTGGCCAAACCAATAAAACCTAGACAAACAAATGACAATATTTCTCAAGTTCTTTATATTTTTCCCTTAAATCACACTCAGTACGGCAAATAGCAGTACTGAGCATTAGATTCAATTCTGAAATTTAAAGTCATAAAAGCATCACATAACGTATACCATTCCATAGAATTTAATCTCATATGGAATCCAATGAAAGCTTAAAAAGACCAAAGTAAGGGATTCAGCTCAAAAATAAATGGATAGGCAGGCTTCATAAGCAGCAGAATAATCGAACTTGGACAAGAAAAAATTACCTTGTTTTTATAAATCTCACTGGCTTTTCTCTTCATGACATCCTTAGTTTCATTAATCTTACTTTGCATTACTAGCTTGTGCAGTTTCTCTTCGTGACTCTCCATCTCACAATACTGCTTTACTTGTGCAACTGTCACATTTTCCTTGTAACCAAGAGAAATGGTTTCATCAAATGCAAAAATCAGCTCAAAAGCTGCCTTGCAAACTCCCTCTTCATCTAAAGAAGTTGAATATTCGGGTATCTTCAATTAGATTAAGGAATAAAAACAAAGCTTTTAATAATTATTTGGCACAGATACAGGTGATAATTTTCTTGAGCAAGAGTTTATGTATGGATATCTTCTTAGAAAATAGTTGAAGTAATGAATTTATTCAACAAAATTGTTAATTCCCTAGGCCTGAGGTTTCAAACGCTACAAAAGGATACAAGTTTGGCCAGCAATGTTAAAGCTCCAAGATCTTCAACAATATTACTCTGCTTGTTAGTAATTAGAAGCAGATATAGAGCTTCTATGGGTTGATACACATATCGAACATTTTCAGTTTCAACAAATGTATGTTGCTTTCCTCCTGATCCCACCAACTTTGGGAATGCTGCAAGTAATCCTTCAATTCTACTTCGCGACATGTCCACAAACTGCCTTGATACAAGTGCTGAAAAAAAAAATGTAATACAAGAATAGTAGAAATATCTCTTGCATGGTATTAAAAAAAGTACATAAAATGCCTGAGAAATAGGATATTAGAAACTTCAATCCAGTTATGTATTAAAAGAAAAGATTATAAGATCTAAGTTAAAAACAAGAAAAGATAAAAATACTCTTTAGAGAAATTATTACATATAGTCTAAAAGAACAATTTTTTTGATTGATGATTAAAATAATAATGAAAGAGGCTATAGATTCATGAAAAAAGTGAAGCAACGTTTTATGTCCAAATAAAATACCTACTAAGATTTTAAGGGACATGGACGATATTTAAGTAGTTTGTAAGCAAATCTTGCAGTAAACCTTGAAGTTTGATCAGATGCCAAATGATGGGAGAAACAATTTGGTATCAATATTTCGATGTGAAAGAAATTCTCAAGAATGCTATAACTGTAAATGAATCAAACTTATTAGTAATAAAATATATTCATCAGATATGATAATAAAATATAACTTGAGATAATTCACATATATGAAGAATCAACTTAGATCTTTGTCAAGGAGATTTACTAGGATGCAATTTGAAAATTATGAAATAAGTACAAAGAAAAAGAAAAGATATTTATATAATTTTCATTGATCTTTAGAGTAAATGATAAAGTATCATGAAAACTGATTTAGAGTACATTAAAAAAGTGTCGAAAGTACAGTGATGTTGTTTAAGAAAATTTTGATTTGATTATGCATTGGAGAGAGGGTAGAGAAAGTATCTTATGATTTTTTTTTAAGCTTGAGAAACTATATGATTCAGTACTAAGATAATTGATAGGAATAAGCATTCGGAAACATTAAATAGCATTTATAGAAAAGTACCTAACGAAAAATATAGATAAAAGAATATCATGAAGAGTTAAATACAAATTTTAAAAAACCACAACTAGAATAAATATGCTATATGAATTTAACATTTAGTTTTTTAGCAATAATAAAGTAATTTTCTAACAGGTTGAGTTTAAGAAAAAGAGAATGTTACACTAAGTATGTGATACGACAAAGAATGAAGAATTGTTAAATGCTTATATAAACAGAAAGTAAGGGTAATATATAAATAGATAGTACGAGTAATACATTTCAAAAAAATAAAAATAAATAAACAAATTTAGATCAGTTATGATTAACAAGGGAGGATTATGATGAAAAAATAATAGATCTAAACAAGCATGGCTAATATTGTGCTAAAAGACTTTTCTAAAATAGAGATACAATATCATGCAACACCCAACAAGAATGCATGTAGAACCCAAGTAATAGTGATAAGACTAATGGTGAAGTTGTGAAAAAAATGCTCTTATATATATATCTTTTCCTTACACACAAACATGCTTGCATGCATGCTGTAACTATGTTTCACAAAGGTAAACATCACAATATGTAAATCACAAGCATATTCCGGTTTACAAGAATTAAAACATACTACTTTTGATCTGCACTATGCAATTATATAAAAAGGAATCAGATAAAAAAAAGAGACGTTTGCCCTAAATAGTAGATGTAACTGTGTTCATTGCTATCTCCTAAGTAAGCAGCCCAACGAAATGACTTGCTTCAAAGAATAATCAAGAAGTATTTAAATAAAAAAAATGCGAGTACATGCAGAGATCAACTACACAGTTAACTCACCCTTTCCAGATTTGCTAAGGATGGATGCTGCAAGAACCACCTGTTAACAAAAGAAACAATCAGTGCAGCAAACGGCTTTTCTTACATAACTTCAAGATTAGTTTCTGCTACTTAGATGTTATGATAGCATATTATGGGAATGCAGGAAAAAAAAAGGCCCTCAAATTAAGATCAGCTTTTCAAAATATGCCAGATCTAGTTTCTTGTTGAATGAAAATAAAAAATAAGAAGAACAAAAATATCGAACATAGAGAAGAGTTCGTTGCTACCATTTTGAACAAAGGTGAAGCGACTGTTGATGGCACAGCTGGAGGTAGATTGTCTTGATTTCTGTCGCTGACGAATTACCAAGAACAGCACCTGAAAAAGTAAATGGCAGAAATATCAACAGAATGAATAGTTTGTTCTATCAAGCAGCTAAAAACTAAAACCAGATCATTAGCAAAAGATAAATCAATCTCCAAAAAAGACCAGAACACCACGAAAAAATGATCAGATCGACATTGCCTGAATTATCATTCATGCAGGAAGAATAACCAGATTTCAAATTAAAAGCATTATACCATAACCATACTAAATCACGCAGCCAAAAGAAAAAAAAAACATTCAAAGGGATCCAAATCAACTCTTCCCAAAAAAACAACTAGCAGTGTCTAATATAATAAAAATATCCATAAAAAACCAACAACCAATAACCCTCATTCTCAACTCTCTGGAAAGTATAAAACTGGATCGATCACTTCAGATGAAGATAGAATACCCTTCGGCCCCCAAATCTCGTATCGGGAAAGTAATAGGCAGAAGATAACTTGCCAGGATTATGAGTTATCGACAGAGTAAAAGAGATTAGCCTTAGCGGCGAGGGCTAAGGGTCTGTTTGGCGCAGCTGTAGCTTCTCAGCTTTTCAGCTGCAGCTACGCTGCCTCAGAAAGCTGCTGCAGGGAAGCAGTCGCGGGGAAGCGGGTTGTCTGTTTGGTGCAGCTGTGTGAAAACAGTTGTGGGGCAGCTGTTTCTGAAGAAATGACCAAACTGCCCCTGTTTAGTAAGACTGTTTAAAAAATTTATATATATATGTAAAAAATTTAAATATGTAATTGCGAATCGTATTTGTAATAAATATATTTTATGGAATATGGTAGTCAAACAATAAAAACATCTCAAGTTTGCTATATAAATATTAAGGCTAAATCACTATTAATCAGCTGAGCATTGTAGCAAAAATCATGATTTGAACTAGTTCAGTTTCAACCACAGCATAATTATGAAAATTAATTTGTCAACACTAGCAATACCCTTTCAGAGTAGTTCAAACATCATTGGGTCATAAAACAATCTACAACATCACATTTAAAGTGTCATAAATGCTTTAGAAAGGTAACTCGACGAAAACCAAAGTTGTCAAATGTGAAAACATGTAAAACTGAGCCAGAGTGCTTCCAACGACATCGAGACTGCCAGAACAATGTTGATCATAAAATTGACTATCCATTCATGCCGGCAGGATTGAATTTTACTTCACCATTTCCAAACCTTGAAACTGATTTTGTAATAATAGCCAAGCATTTTTAAAGTCTTCGTTGCGGCAATCTTACATAATAATGTTTCATGCAATGATTGTTGAGTGAAGAAGAGTGCCTAGGAATTCCTTCTTATATTTTCCTTCAATCTTGCTTCATCTTAAGCAAGATCTGCATATAAATTTTCAATCAAGTCTCAAAGTTCTTCGAACATAAATAAGGTATTCATATTAATACTCTAAAACTCATAACTTTTCAGAATGAATTTCCCCAAAGATAGATCGTTGCTTCCTACCGTCTCATCCCATGAATGTCCATAGAATTTTACATATACACCACCCAATTCTTAAATATTTACATCTTTAATTTCTAACTTCATTATTATCCAAATCTCATATACCACACCAAATGTATTACCCTATCAGCATAAAGTTCACTTTTCATATAAAGTTGCACGCATGTAAAGAATTGAAGTTTTAGAGTATTAATGCTTATATGCACATTAAAATACCACAAATTATAGGCATTCTCAATTGTAAATACATTCTTCCAATCAATTTTGAGCAGTAGTTTCCGTGACAATACTTAAAATAACTGAGATCATGTTCACAAGTAATTTCATATAATATTCTGTAAGTTTAATGAATTTCAGCCTATGTGATCAAAGCTACATCAAATGTGAATGCTGGAACTGAATGGACTTCCATTATTTTTTAAACAATGGTATCAAAACTAAATGTTAATACTGGCCTACCAATTTTTTAAGGCTACATAAGCTTTTGCATCATCAAGAGGGAATTCTGGATGAAAATACAATTTCATTAGTTCCAACAGATTTCATAGGAGATAAATGGTAAAGCAAATGCCATCACACAATTCTGCCACCTAACCTTCGAGAAATCTCCAAATTTCAAGTTCCAAATACTACGAAAGTTTACTATTTATTATGCAAAAAAAGCATATCCTCTCCACTATCAAGCATCATCTGTTAAAAAATTAACAGATCGATACCTGCATAATAAGCATTATACAATTCAGCCTTCAGCAAAATGAAATAGTTCATATTAGTAAATCTGAGAAATTATGTGCATTCCTATAGAGACCCTAAGTTATTTTGAAAAAAAAAAATAGTTAAAGATACCTCGACTTAATGTTTTGTAAGAATTGGCCTCATAGTTGTTAATTTTATTTTTCTACCTATAAGTAAATGAAAGCAATCATGAGAAGAAAAGCAGGTAAATCTTGCAAACCGCAATTTTGCAAGAAAGAATGATATGTCATTTCAACGACGCCCTTCCGAGATTAACAATCCAATTTTCCAATGAAGATCACAATAAAAATCAGATGAGACAGAATTCTCATTCATAAGTCGAGCCTTGAGCCGACGAAAACTATTTTTTAGATCACGACTCAATCAAAACTAGCAACATTGAACATACATTGGTTTCAACTGATAGGTATGTAAGAATTGAACATACGGCAGGTATGTAAGAATTGAAGTTTAGGCATGTGCCAATCAATCATAATCACCAAATAGTAGCAGCATAACAGTCTAATAAAAAAAGGGCATTTGCATACATACCAAATAATTCAAATCTAACACCTAATCTTTATTTTTTAGATTTATTCCACCTAGCTCTTATCACATCAAAATACCATTATTTAACTATTAAAATGTGAAATAAACCTTTTCATGCATGATGGGTGACATATGCAAAAATTGAAGTTTAGATGCTAGATATGAAAATATACAAGAATTGAGTGTTATGTATGTAAATCTTCCAAAAAATGATTGTCCTAAAGCAGGCACCTAGACGGTAGGAATCACAAAACGAAACTAACTACAGAAAAAGTGAAAACACAGCTTCTTCATTTAGAGCATTTAAGAAGCATTATTCATCATAATATATGTCAAGAAAAAGCAGGTAAACAACACTCGAACAAATATTTTTTTGCGGAGAATTAAAAAGTATTGCATATAACAAACTCCCCAACATTATCTTCAACGTTCCACAAGGATGCCACAACATACTTCCAGACTAGGACTCACTTAGTAAGACTATCCATTTTGAGAAATCTGTTACTGGGCAATAATAAAGCAGCTAAGGTACGGAATAAAAGAAAATTTACAATGAACTTTTGTTAAAGTGCTTGAACTTGTATCATCGTGATTGTTTGCATGACAAGTTTAACGGTTTAACAACCATTAAATAGTGGCCTAAAATATTTATTAAATACATTAATAAACAAAGTATTAGTTGGTTGGCTGATTAAGAGGGTATTTTAACTACTTAGCATCACTTCAAGCTTTTTTACTCACATTATTATTATTTATCATTAAATAGTGACCAAATCACATAAATCGATTTCAGTTCTCAATACAGTAGTAAATATAAAGAGATTAAGAAGTACAAACGATATTTAAAAGGTCCACAGGCAGTGGAAAAAGGTCATATGGCTTAAAACATTGATAATTACAAAGCAAGCACCCTTTTTCAGGTGAAGTGATACTTTGATAATTAAAGTAATAAGTTTTATTTTGAGGGTGCAGTGATACTCTAAAATGATCCATCAACTAACAAGTTCTATTTGGAGGATAAAACATTACTCATTTAAATAGAGCATGGAGTTCATGCCGCATTAATCCTTTGCAATCAATCAAAAGATATTTCAACAGATCTACAGAAGATAATAACATTAAAAGATATTTCAACAGCTCCATCCATATTAATTCAGAATGAACTCTGAAGCTGATATGATCATAGGTTCTTAAGATGAACTCATAAATACAGCAACATATTTCTTAACAGAAAAATCGTGCATTAAGATGAACTCAAATCTACATTCTACATCCATTTTGCACAGCAGGAAAAAAAAAAGATAGCAGAAAATAGCAGAAAATAAGTGAAAAATCCCTCCAACGATGGAAATCAAATTTGCAATGAACACAAATGCGAGAAAACAAATCCCTTTCATACATATGCCAGAGAAATCCTTATAAAATATTAAACTCCATACAAAATTCAGATCGCAATGAACACAAATGAGAGGAGATCAAGAAAACAAGTGATCGCAAAACAAATGAGAGGAGATCGCAATGAACTCCATATTTCCATCGATTTCAGGTGAAGGCGAGAAGAGATCGATTACCTGGTCGAAAACGAGAGGCGAGAGGCGAGAGGGCTGGTCGAGGCGAGATGAGAGGGCGCGGTCCTGGTCGAAGGCAAGAGGCGAGACAGCGAGAGGGCTGCTTGAGGCGAGAGGCGAGAGACCTGGTCGGAGGCGGGAGGCGGGAGGCGAGAGATCTGGTCGAAGGCGAGAGGCGAGAGGACTGGTCGAGGCGAGAGAAAGATCTCGATGCAGACAGCCTTCGCGGACAGCCTTCGCGGCGGCAGGGGATCGATCTAATTGACGGGGCGACGGGGGCGACGGGACATGCCTTTAATTGAAGAAAACCGGTAAGAGTTAAATCTTTTTTGAATTATCATGTCATGAATCATGATCAAATCATTCATAATTTGTTAAAAATTTAAAATATTTTTGAAGATTTTGCCATAAATTTTAACATTTGAGTGAGAATTTAAAATATAGATGAAAAATGATTTTCAATTTGTAAATTGCAAGATTTTGTGTGCTCTGTATCTAATTGCCCCATAAAATTTAGGGAAATTGTCATGTATACTACCACACAATTCTTATGTATCTATATACTTAACACAAAAAAAAGAATTTTTATTCATAACAAAATGCTATTAAAAACTTTTACATAAAAAGTTACATTGAATAATGATATTTTTTATTTGACGTTAAAGATTTGAGCTGTATGTATATAAATTTGAAATTTAGGTATTAACTATGTAAACATGTAACAAATTTGTGGTATATGTCAATGCCTCCAAATTTTAACTTTTATATCATAAATAAATTATCATTTTTATTAATTTAAGAAAATACATAGTTATATGTCTAAATAAAAAATATAAATATAAAAATAAAAGTTTTAATATCAAATATGCAATTAAATACATAGAAATTATGTGATATATGTAAATTTTATTATTCATATTTAATGTTTAAATTTCATAATTTATAAATATGTCCTTAAAACTCATTAAATAGAATATTTATGTCGGCATCTTACTTATAAGCTCCTTTGTTCCTCATTCTCACATAAAGTTCACATAACCATCTCAACTAAGCTCCTCCCTTGCCTTTACTCCTTTGTGTTTTACATTGGATGCATAATTCATGCTTAACGAAAAGCTTCTCCCAATGCTCTCCCTAAATCTCACAGCTCCTCTGCATTTTTCTCTACTTCTTTATTTTTCCATTAGAAAGTTCAAGCACAAGAGAGCTTCTCCCTACAACTATCTATAATCTTCAATTCCATATTGTCTCTAGTAACTCTCCTTATTTTTATTAAAGGTAATTATGCTACTTAATTTTGCAAGATTCAAGTGTCAAATGTAACATAGTCTGTTGATAAAAATATCAATTACATAATTGTGTGTTGATATGTCAATGCTTCATTTTTTTTTTATATCAACATCGATATTTTTTGTCCTCAATATAGTGTTTTTTGAATTTTTTAAGTTCTTATGTTGTTTTTTTAATTGTTTTTATTTGATTTATACTATTCAAATCTCCATCAATGAGTTGAAAAAACTCAAATATAAAATTGGATTCATCTAAACACATACCACTTTTCTGTATTTATTTCTCCCCAACCCTATACTTCAATCTAATATTTGGAAGACCTAAAACTTGATTTAGTAGTTAAAATTAAAATTCTAGATTTGATTTTGATAAGAGAAGAAATTAATATGAGTACATTTATGTTAATGTAGTGTGTAACACAAGTTTATCAAATATATAGTCTAGACCTCCGAGAAATATTAGGTTGGAACCTGGATAAACACATGACAATGAAAACTATGATAGTATATATATATCATAGCTTTCTGCTTTCTAGTTTACTTAGTTTTTTGATGTTCTTTATATATATATTTAAGACGGTCATTTTCCCTACCCTTTTCTTTTTTTGCTGTAAGGTGAATATGTTTGTGGATGGGTCCCCTCTTTAGGTGTGAGTCACATTGTATTTTGGTTTTTAGACAGGGGACTTTTCCAACTTTGTATCGTTGTGTTGTTTGATTGATCAACATGTAGGGAGTCGAATAATGCTCCTTTTACAAATATATATATATATATATAAGAAGATGGTGGTGGCGACTGGAGGAGGAGCTCTGCTAGGATTTCTAGTGGGATGAGGAATTACTATAGTTATGTGTGTGTGCATTTACACTTAAATTCTTTAAATGGGTCCTAATACATAAAGGAAACCCAAAAGAATAAATAAATGTTGAGCCATCACTACTACCATAAAAAATTAATAATACATAACCTCATTTTCTAGAGGAAATTTTAACTGAAGCACTAACACTATAGATGAGTAAATAGTTTGTGGTTATGACTACGAAGCTTGAGTTTTTTCTTTAGCTATAAATACTAAGAGCGCATATGATTTCAACAATAGCCAACTGAGATGCATAATTGATTTTCAATAACATATAACAATAGTGCTTTCTTAAACTTTAGCTTACAGCTAACAATGTATATCACAAGGGCAGACTTTTCCAAGGGTCTCATTAATCTTACCTTAGAAATAACTCACCAAGCAAATTTTGAGATGGATTCATCAGTTAGATCCACAAGGAAATGAGCTTAAGAATCACAAACTATGACTCAGAACGGCTCACCCATTTGAATTTAAGACACCCACCTTGCTCAATTAGGTTTTAAACCCTTACCCTTCCATTCTCCAGTGTTAGGATTAAGGTAAGTTATCAACAAACTAAGTTGGGATACATCCATTAAATTCATGAGGACATTACACAAAAGCTAATATGACACTCAATAAATTAAAATTATCAACTAAAAGCCTAAGTTGAAAATTCCACTTAATGGATATTATTTCATGAACTAGAGACTTCCTCAAGCATCATAGACAACCACCATTTAAGTTTTTATTCAAGCTATACGCCTCTTACATTTTTTTTCCTTACAAGTATAACTTATTTTGTGACTTCTTATATAACACAAAACTCTCAACCTTCATGTAAATAAAATACCTTAGAGAACCAGTGACTCTATATTCCTCATTGATATGTAATGTAACAACACACATATCCCATGTCAGTGCACATGCTATCAAGTAGTATACAAACTTTGAGTTCAAGATATTGGTCCTACAAGTTACTAGGTTAATTCAGCAACAAGATCACATACTAACTCTTAAAGTTTTAATTTTTACTCAAAAAGTTAAATTATTATTAAGGTTTACTAATCCTAAAATATTAAATAGCGACTTTTGTTAGTTCTCTAAGATTTTGATAAAAGTAGATGCTTTGAATTAGAGATGTGCTATTATCTTAAACTTATCCAAAAACATTCTAATAATGTTGACAATCAAGAATAATGGTGCTCCTTAGTCTCTTTCATGATATTAAAAAGCATGAGGGTTTTGTGTTACAGTCTAGTGTCCTAAATCATACAAAAACCCCAAGGAATCCATATTTCTCAATTCATTGCACTCCTTTGGTGGCAATATCTCACTCTAACAAATTCATGTGTGTTAAACTAATTATTCCATTAATTTTCTTCTGAAATATTTATATCACATCTAAACTTAAATAATTTTAAAAGGTTAACACATCAATACTTATCACAAAAAACTTCGAAAATGCAAGTTAGAAAAATGAAAATCATTAACTCCAACACTAATCTAAAAAGGCACTTTAATTATGCATCATGCTTGCAAATCATATGTAAAAATCATTCAACTTTAAGCAAAGGTATAAAGTAAAGAAAGAGAAGTGAAACTCAAAATTTCTTATGATTAAGTATGCGTACTCCATGCTCTGAATCTTCTAACGCTCCTATTCCTGCCTCTTTTTGATATGGTCGGAATGACATTCTCAACATTCATCCTTTTTCTAAATCTCTTCTCCTTATAGATCACACTCACTTATAAACGCCAAGGTAGAAAGAAAAGAGAATTAGAAAATGGATAAAATTAATAAGAAGTAAAAATGAGTAGCTAGGAAGATATTTATATAAAAATATCACCGTAACATAAACCAAAAAAGAGCAGTTCAAAGTAAATCAAACCTTACGCAACCCATGAGAATATACAAGAAAGTCCATATAGAAACGACCTTTGTAACCAAACCAAAATAAAAAATCAATTTTTTTTTTTTTAATGAATTCAAAGAGATCTCAAAAAAGAGATCTCAAATGATGATGAATCCTCAAAGTCAATTACATCATATGAGAAAATAAGAAAAACTCTCAAATATAGGTAGCCAAGGAGATTTTTCAATGGTCTCAATATGGGAAATGTCCTAACCATCAAGTTAGTACTAGGCGACAAAATAGAGCGTGAATTACTTAGTTGGTAGCAGTCACTAAATTGAGAAGGCATATGATACACACCCACAATGACTAAAAAATGGAAACAATAGGGCCAAAAAGATGTCTCATATGGGTAAGGAATTCTGAGTAGATAAAGATAGTTTGATTAGGATTCCATTAATCTTTCATCCAAAACTATGGGTCTACTCAGTCATGAAGGTAGTCGACCCACCTCATCTAAACTCTTCGCAGTAAGCAACTCATGAGTTATGTCATCCAAGAGAACTTCAATGGCCCTAAAGCTAAAGGAAAGAATACTTTAAGTCCCTATGGTCCTATGTTGACCTCATTTTTTGTGAGGTCCGAGTTTCTCCTCTCTAAAAGCTTAGGATCTAGCCATCAAACTTTCCTGTCGACTATATTAGAAACTTAGTGATGGAAACTATCTCCCTTAGAAATTATAAATGCTTCTTTATTCTATCTATAGTATCACTTATATAGTTCTAACCTCTAGCAATTAGAAGGTTGGAACCAACATGGGCAAGCTTAGAGAGAACTCTCATAGGATTGTCAGAACTTAGGGTTAGCTCTGGGTGGCTTGGTCTTGGTCATGTTTACACAAACACTTGAATCCATCACTATCACACACCACAAACCCTAAAATCATTCACATTTGATCTTTTTCCCCACTCTTTTGGAAACTCATGTGAGTGTTCCCCAAGCCTTTAGCCTTTGGCTAAGGTGGTTAGGACCAGCACATGGAGGATCCAAAATGGGCTCTCTCATTGGTCTCATGGCACCATAAGGGTAACATCATGGTTAGCATGTCAAATGACCTCCAGTTCCACCTAAGCATCCAACCTTGGCCTCCTACCCCCAAAGTTCTACAAAATTACCAAAATACCCCTGGAATCCTAAAATTCTCAAAATTGCACAACTTCTCAAATTCTCACAAAAATCATGTCAAACCACTTCAAACCATTCAAATTGTACAAAATACCCAAATTTCCCCCAAATTTCCCAAAATACCCTTACATTATCAAAAATTACTAAAATGCCCCCATTTACTCAAAATTGCCAAATTCCACAAAAATTTCATATGCATACCACAACAGTTCCAAATTGATCCTAAACCTCCCAAAAGTTCTCAAATTGGCCCAATTTACTTAAATTCACCAAAATTGCCCCTAAAATCCCAAATACCAAATTTTCACCCAATTGACCAATTTACCCCAATTTTCACCCAGTTCACCTCGAACCTACTCAACTTCAAAATTCAAATCAAATCTTACTCTAATTCAAACCCATTTGATTTAATATATGATTAATTTCAAAAAAAAATTAATTTTCATGCATTTTAAAAGTCCATTTTCATATGAATATTTAAAAAGCCCATTTCCATATGCCTTTCCAAATGCCCATGTCATTATTTTGAAAGCCCAAATCCAAGCCCACATGACAAAGGTTCTTCCCTCATCATACTTTTAATGAAACCGTGCATCATGGCATCATATCGTGCATACATTTAATTTTTTTCCTAAATTTGGTATCATGGAATTTTCCCTCAAAATTCATAAAAATTAAAGTTTCCCTTTTCATGAAGTTTATTCATGACATCAAGCATCGCATGGCATGACCCATGAAGCCATCCATTGGCTCCATATGAGTCAACTTTTCTAAAAAGGGAAGAAGGAGGACTCTTCCCTTTTCCTCTTCATACATGTTATCTCCTCTCCATGATATATCTAAGCCCTTTGCCCCATGCCGAAACCAGCTACATAAACCCCACCAACCTTTGGGGTCAAGCCAATCACTCTGGCCACCTTGAACTTGAGTTGGCCACTTGATAAAGGGGTTAAACCCAACCCAAGTCAAACCAAGCCCAAACCTCATTTTCCCCTTGGATCTTGGCCATGAACCATTTTTAGGACCAAATTAACTTGACTTCACAGCATCCCTAACCTCCCTCAGTGTGGAGTTGACCACACCTTCCCTGGTCGGCCACTCTAGTCGTCGGAAAACATCAAGCCCAAGAGCCCCTCCATGGTTCAAACCTAAAATTGGGACTGCCTGACTTGGCTCATTCCCCATAGGGCAATGAAGCCTCTTCTCCCTCCACCTAAGTTTCATCTTGGCCACCCTGGCTTGCCCTGTTGGCCACCATGGCCATGGATATAAATTGAGCACCCCTCATAGCCAAACAGCCAAATGAGGAGAAGTGCACTGTTGACCTCACTTTTGGTTGAGGTCTATAGCCAAATGAGGAGAAGTGCACTAACCTTGGCGAAGCCTTGCCAAAATCACTCCAAACCACAATTTCAGACATCAATTGCAACCTTCCTAAGCCTATTCCAACCACTTTCCAGCCCTCTCCCTCACTACTTAGCCCCAATTTTAAGCTTGAAAATCCGGACATTTCATAGCCATACCACCAAGTCCACCAAAACTCCAAATTGATTGCTCCAAAAGCTTCATAAGAGCTCAAGGAGACTTCCCAATCAAAACCTCTCTCTCCCGAGCACCCTAACATAGTCCTAAATTAAACCCGATCAACCCTCCGATTGAAGTCCTACCTAGACCCAACACCATAGAAAAGCATTACTTGGAGGATGTTTGTGGACTCAAGGCGAAGCTTAGGAACCAATCAGATTGAGGCTACACCTCTTGGACAAATGTATGGATCATCCCTAATTTTGCCCTTAGTTTGGAACTGTATGATCATACACATGTAACCGTATAAATATGTTCGTCTCACCTAGATGAAGCTGTAAGAGCAAAACTCACTTAATTTAGTTGAGTATCGAGCAAGATTTTAAGGTTATAAAACGAGTAGTTCTCGGGTTAGGAAGATCGAGGATGATGAACAAATGTCATTGATTTCTGCGTGTATCGAATGGACGGCTTGGATTTGGTCGGACGTTGGAATGGAGCGTGAACGCGAAGCTAACGTGGCGCAGACGTGGACAGTGGCGACAAATCAAAACACGCCACGCGGGGTTTTGGAGATGCCGAGGATTCAGTCAGCACCGATGTGGAAACGTAGGAAATTAGGGATATTTTCTCATTTAATTAATTATAGAAATTTCAAAAATTCATAACTTGGTGTAGAAAAATGTTAAAAATAAAAGAGAAATATCCTTGTGCTCAATGAACAGAGGAGAATAATATGGACTAAAAATCAAAAATATTTTCTTTGTGTTTATTTTATCAATTAATTAAACACTCTGAAACTTCTTTAAATCATAAATAATAAAATATTAATCATAAAAATCTAAAATTTTGAGGGCTCATTCCTCACATGCTTAGGAATGTCCTCTGATTTTTTTAAGATCAAAGGACACCTCTAACATTGGAAACCTTAATTTTCAAAATAAACTACCCTTATTTTGCTTAAAATAATTATTAAAAAAGAAATATAAGTAAAAAAATTTTAAAAATTAGTTTGGTAGGTTCAATGTGGTCAAACGAACTTATGAAAAATAAAAATCAAATTTCAAAAATTTAAAGCATATTTTCCTATTTTAAAATTAAGAAAAATACAAAAAATAAGAAAAAAATATAAATTAGCTCAAAAAATCATCAAAATAACCTAAATTGAAGAAGATGACCGTAAGTAGTCTATGTAAAAATTATAGAACCAAAAAAATTATTTTTAATGTAAAAATGTATTTTCTAAAAAAAATATGAATCTTGACTTAAATAATTATGAAAAATAAAATATAAATTAGAAAATTATGAAAATTAGTTCGGAGTGTTCCTTAAAACCAGAGCTACCTAAGAAAAATAAAATTGAGA
Organism: Phalaenopsis equestris; assembly: GCF_001263595.1. Lineage (NCBI taxonomy): Eukaryota > Viridiplantae > Streptophyta > Magnoliopsida > Asparagales > Orchidaceae > Phalaenopsis > Phalaenopsis equestris. The sequence continues at coordinate 96,303 of NW_018165063.1, forward strand.
TTAAAATAAAAAGTTTATTTTTAGCCAAATTTCTAAATTAAATATTAATTAAAAATAAAAAAAATCATAAAAATGCCCAAAATGTGCCAAAATGTCATAAATCACTTTCTGATTGAAGAGAACAACTTGAAATTTTTTTTATAAATTTTTGGGATTATAAAAATGTATTTGAAGTAATTAAATGTATTTTCCTATATTTTTTACTTACAAAATTATAAAAAATAGAATAAAAATTAAAAAATAAGAAATTAATTTCTCTAGGTTCTTTAAAGTCAGAGAGATTAAAGAAAGATAAAAAAGGTAATTTATAAAATAAAATATATTTTCTATTCATTTATTAATTAAAATCAATAAAAATTTTAATAATTGAAATATAATTCAAAAAATCATGAAGATCTGAGTTGTTCTCCGACCTATGTGAATCTTCTAAAATTTTCTTAAGGACAGAGTGTTTATTTAAATTTAAATTAAGTAAATGAATCCTTTGAAAATCTATATTTTTGAACAAAAATAATTATAAAAAATAGAATAAAATTCAGAAAAGTACAAAGTTTTCTCTAATGTCTTAATTAACCCATGAATAGTAATCCAACAAAGTTTCAACGTCATTTGAATTAAATTGAAGGAATTATGTTATAAAGAGCCCTAAGGGAAAAATAGTAATTATGGAAATTTGAGCTCTAATTAAAATTTTAGGTCAAACTAAGGGGTGAAAGGGTAATATTGATCATAATTGATTCCCTTGGATGATTGAAACATAAAGGGGTATGAGGTAGAAACTAATTCACACTATTCTCTTCAAAAGGGTAATATTGCAATTAATCAAATTATTATAATTTGAAAGATGAGTAGATTGGATGATTCTAATGTGAGGGGCATGAGATAGCAAGACAATAATTAACTAATTTGAAGCCCCAGATTAATGGTTGGGCTATAATTAAATCGTTCAATAAGAATCAATTCCATTCACTTAAATTAAAAAAAAAAGAAATTAATTATGAATCTACCCATTAAAAGTTCTAAGAGCTAGGTAGTTAGCTATGATTGATCTAAAACTATATGAAGGGATTAGAAATGAAAGACCATTACTTATCTTAAATTCTACCATCTCACTTAAATGATTGGGCTCACTCTTGGGGTGACCATCCAATCAAAACCTCAAATATAACATGAAAAGTAACTCCTAGCCTACTCATGGGTTGGCTAAGATATATACTAAGCACAACTTAAAGACATTAATTTAACTTGGATGATCTAATTAACAGTCTAGCAAGCCCATAATGAACTTAAAGTGTTTTAGGAGTTCCTATGTTTGTTTAGAATAGTTCTCTGGACATTCTTAGAAGATTCTAATTACTTTAGATGGCCTTTAAGTCTGCTGCAGTTTGTTGAAGAAGAATATGTTCAAAATATAACAATAACTAAATTGACATGAAATTCCTAAGGAGCGACCAAGTTATGACTTGATACTCAATAATTCACAAATCAATAAAAAATACCCCGACACCACTTATCCTATATTGATAACCCAACGCTCAAGGGTTTGGGAGCAACTGGAGATATTTGGTATGGCCACATATGGATCATCAAACTTGTATAAGTTTGAGATTCAGGTGGTAAGGGTGATAACGACATTACTTATATGTGCTAATCTAAGGATACGAAGTGGGATATTAGAATAAAATCTCTTACTCCTGACGACCTTCAGAGAGGGGATTGGACCGATGATACTATTCACTAACACTTGGTAAGAAGTTACCCCTTACACTCTTAGGTTGCCTGTATTTTCAGTCTGATCAAGATGATTAACTCATGGACAATCTAAATTTTTCAAAACATATTTAAATATAATCAAAATATGATTTTCTCAAAATATCAGTGCTTTTGATTGCTAAACAAAGTATTATATGCATGAAAAAGTAAATGAGCTTTGAATGCAAAATTACTAAAGTTCACTTGTTAATCATCTTGATTAGGCTAGAACATGCTCTCCTGAGATTGTTTGGCCGGTAGATTCTGTCCAAGATTAGGAGCACATAGTCTACCTCTGAGCCTCCACCTTTACTAATTTCTTACACCCAACATGTACCATGTATTTTTACTCTTTTGTACTCTCACTGCACTTTACATAAAATTTATGAATATTACCATAATTATTCTACAAACCTTTTTTGCAGCAGTAGCAAAGGCCCAAGTACACACGTTTATATTTTACAACACTTTTACTACAATATTTTCTTTTGCTGCCCTTTACTTTTGCATTTATTTATATAATTGCAAGACCTTCATGATAGAAAATAGTAGCCCATTTACCTAGGGTGGATCACTACAAAACCTAAACACATACCTTTTAATTAATTGGGGTAATAGTAATGGTAACAGTAATTGAAAGAAAAACATAATACATAAAATACTAAACCTAGAACATTTATCAATTAGGAGCTTAGAGCAAGCCGAAGCAGATGGAAGAGGAAAATCTACAACTACAAAACAAATCTACACCAACTAAACTTTCCTTAGAATTAAACAACAAACCATAAGACTTCATGGTAGCTCATCTAACATGGTAAAATTCTCAATTTATCTTTAGGCTTTTGCACAACCATGTTGTGTAATCTAAGCCCTAACTTGCTTTAGACTCCGAGGTTCTTTTTATGATCTGAGGTTGTCGTTCGTTACGACATAAACCCTCATATCTTTCAGGTCATTTGTATGATCATATCATGCAAATGTAAGCCCTAAATAATAAAATTAGTAGGATGAAATATCATAATAAACATCTTTTCTAAAATATAAAGCCACAAAATAGGATAGTTTTGGAAGTCACCGAGGTTCTCCTAAGGATCCATGACTTCCCCTACTTTTATTCCCTTTGGATTACAAAATAATTGTTCATATTTGGTCCATTCCTATTTGACTTTCCATGTCCGATCTTAAAACCCTTGATGTTGAATTTTTAAAGATAAATACCTCTGATCAAAATTTAGAGTCTTCTCAAGTGACATTGGTCATTTGAGATGTAATTAACTATAGGGTTTGTCTCTATAAGGAGCTTTAGAACCCATGTAATATAAATCATATCTAGTTTTTTATATTAGATAGGGGAACTTTTTGGTCAAAATAAAAGGTTTTGCAAACCAAACGAATGTCATAAATTCTTTAGTTTATTTAATTGAGCCTCACGACCAAGTAATGTGTCTATACTTCGGGATATGAGCATTGCTCATGGTGTTGAGCTCGTTTATTTAAACAATTAAATGAATGAGATTTTTTAATCTCACTTTTTAAAATTAAATTACTATTTTCAAAAATCAAAATTATATATATATATATATATATATATAATAAGCGACTGACAATTTCTGGCAACTCTGCTGGAGACTAACACTTCTCACCATTATGATTAGTAGGTTTTCATCTTCCTACATCGGCAATGAGTTTGTGTCCCTCATAGTTCAAATTGTCATTCTTTTGTTGGTATGCTTCGCTCATTTATTTCTTGAGCAAGTATGGTCATGAATCTTTAAAGTTTTGTGCTGGGTTAGACTCCCAATAGGTGTGTGAGTGAGGTATAATGTGAAGTCAACCCCGCACTGGGTCCTGAATTTCACTTTTACTTTGTATCTCTTGGGTTTGACTTGCTATTAGAAAATTCAACCCAATCTTTAACTTTTGTACTTTCCATTTAAACGCTAAAATTAAATGAAATCCTTTAAACTACAACACCAATAAAATACAAAAGCCACGCTTTAAATAAGACAAAAATATCAAAAAAAATAAAAGAATAAAAAAAACACATAAATTAAACTCAACACAAAAATATATATACAGGAAAATTGCCCAGTTCGCAGGATGAACTTTGTTAATTTTAGTGTTTTCAGTAGAATTGCAAAGTATAAGCCATTACTAATTCTTGGAGCTCTTCAACTGACAACTGTGATGGCGTCACCAAATTTGATCTTATCATTTGATAAAGTTTGCCCCATGACAAAGCTGCATTCCACTAGGGAGCAATGATAAAGTTTGGTACCGGCTTCGACGAGGTCGAAGTCATCCTCGAAATAGCGTCGCATGTGATCATGAAGACCTTCCTGCCAGAAATAATTGATCTCGCTGCCAAATATGACCTAAACATTAAGTCTTATTTTCCTGAAATCAAAAGGTCCAAAATTAAGGAGGCTTCCATTAAGTCTGTTGCCCTCTTATCTGTGAAATATGACATCCATGTGTCAAAAAGAGTCGTCACTGCTACTGCCGCCGGATTCGTCGTCACCGCATCGACTGTTTCATCTGCCAAAGGAAAGGAAATTATATATGAGGAAGATTCTAAAAATAGTAAGGGCCAAGACTGCAACCAGAAAATTCTAAAAATAGTAAGGGCTAAGACTATGTTTGTGCCTATTCAGTCAGTGTTCGAGATTGGGTATAGCTCGAGAAATGTGTCATTGTCAGGACACAGAAGAAACTGCAGCCAGAAAATTCTAAAAGTAGTAAGGGCCAAGACTGTAAGATTAGCTCTCATGGAGACAACTCCTCCGATGGAGGAAATCGAGGAGTGCGGAGCCTCACCTCTCCTTGGAGGGAGTATGTTTCACTTATTGTCCGCTTCTACTGGGGAGGAGAGCATTTATAGGATTGTTGTAGTGCTACCGCTGCCACATGATGGCAAGAACGAAGGGGAAAGACCCACACCTCTCATCCGAGTGCATTTTGTTTTCAAAATGCTAGTCAAGAAAGAGCAGTGTTTGGTTGTCGAGCTTTTGAAAAGGATGGGATGCACCATATCCCCACAGATGAAGAATGAAATCTTGAGGAAAGATAGACCAGTCTGTCAGTTGCAGAAATAACCAAAGACACTACCGTCCTGTGTTCCTGTTAAGTTTTGCTTGGGAGACCATGTTGATACCACTGCCACTATCATGGATACTACTACTGATAATCGGAGACCTACAAAGTGTAGATCAGCTAAGTTTCGTCTGGGTCTGAGAGTTTCACCTATTGTTGCTTATGAAGAATCTCCAAGGAGTAATGGAAAAAGATTGTTTACTACTGCATCAAGTCCACACATCAAGAAGCACACTTCCTTTTGACAAGTTGATGTCACTACCGAGACACCCCGTCTCAAAGCATAAGTACCAAAGAAGAAAGTGTGGGTACCTAAGGTTACTGGACTGGTATGTCTGGAAGGAGCGGAAGCGTGTTCCTCAAAATGGATTGTAAGTCCAATGCTCTAATCGCCAGTTTCACAGCTATTACAGAGATTATTATGTAAAGGAAAGAATTTTAGGAAATGTCGATAGATCTTAAAGTAATCAAAGGAAAAAATGTTGATGTCAAGTTGGGAAAGCTCGGACTTGAGATCACAGAGTTAGCCAAAGAAAGAGGAATAGATTTCGATGATAAAGGCTACGATTTGTAAGGCTATATGGATGAGGACTTTGCCATAATCAATGTTGTTGAGACCCGAGCTATAACATCTATGTGTGATGCTCCACCTTCCATCGAGGAGAACACTGCGATGAATTACAAAGGGTCATACAACAAAGGGATGAGCAAATTAGTTTCCTTAACAAGAAAGTGGAAGAGATGATGACCACTATGATCACCATTCAGGGACAATCACAATAACAACAACTGGTATCATTGGAGGTAAATCGGTCAGAGATTGTACATATTACGAATGAAAGGAAAGAAGTTGCTTCAGCCAATAAAAACCAAGCACCTAGAAAAGATTCAACTCAGAAAATGGTGTCAGAAAGTGATCTCAAGCAATTAATCAAGCAACAGGTAAAGGAGGCCTTATCCCAATTGAAATGGGGCACATCAATTTTAAAAGTCAGACCATATCTGAAGGAATTCAATGTCCCCTAAAGGTTTCATTCCACCAACCTTTAAGACTTTTGATGGAACGGGCAACCCAAAACAACACGTTGTACATTTTTGAGTGAACTGCTGCAACGCGGGGGTAATGAGGCATTACTTTTTTGTCTGTTCGTGAGCAACCTTCCAGGTATCGCATTTAATTGGTATGTAGAGTTGCCCGATGGATCAATCAAGACATTCACATAATTGGAAAATTTATTTGTGAAAAGATTTTCCTGGGCTCAACATCATGTTGCCATTGGAGATCTTATAATGGAGCATTAGAAGCCTATGAGTACATTAATTGAGCACATTCTACAGTGGAGAAACCTCAGCATGAAGTGTGAGCCACAATTCCAGGAGCGACGAGCAATTGGGATCTTACTTAAGAGTATTTACGGCCTGATAGCGTTCATGCACAAGGGACTTCCTATTAAGACATTCAAAAAGATACTAAGTAAAGCCAACATCCTATAGGAAGGGGTGAAGTATACATAATCCACAGAGAAGGTTGAAAAGCCCATATTAGCAAAGGCATACGAGAAGAATTTTGGCACGGTGGTAGCTATAGATAAGGGCAAGCAACCCATAGAGATTTAGTCTGAGTTGTCTCAGCAACCACAATAGTGCAACCAGTAGTACAATCAGCCTGGTCAGTCGACATCTCAATAGAGACAGTAAAGGACAGACAAAGGATAAGGACTGTCAATACCAGATTGATTGAACAAGGTGTATTCATTCAGAGATGACATTGTGGCAAATGTTCAGAAACCTGATAAAATAGCTAGAGTTCAAATTGCCTGAGCTGAAGAAGCCAACATAAGTCGACAAGAAAGATCAACCCAACTATTGCCCATACCAAAGATTACTTGAGCACACCATAGAGGGTTTCCTCAGATTCAAGGATTAGCTTGAAAAAAATTACAAAAATGGGAACATAACAATTTTGAAAGAATATTTAAAAGGACCTGAAAGAGGTTCTGTAAATGTGATTTTGGCTGAGCCAATCTCTTTGATAGATTCGTATGCAGTGGATGATGGATGGTGCACAGTTCGGACTAGAACTTCTAAGAGGATACTGGATCAGATTCAGACCGCCTTAGTGTAGGCCTCAGTATAGAGTCTACAATCTACTAGACCGATGCTCACCATTATGCCAGAGGAGCCACGATAAGAGGAGATGAAGAAGAAGGAGATCGTCAATAAAATGAAGGTCGATAGCATGAAGAGTGGAGCAGAAGATGTCCCTGTTAGATTGGTTGTATCAGATTTGGGGGAAATACCCCTCAAATCATTAACTTTGTACAATTATCTCTAAGTCCCTACAAGATTTTATAATTATGAGATTTATGATTTTGGCTACGTTCTGACTATCTCCAGTGTGAACGTAACTAATCACAACAAAATTGATCCTGATTTTGATTCCTAAAATGATCCTCAAATCATAAAAAATCCTAATGGGTGCATCAGTGAAGGCGAAGAAGGCATCAATAACACTGTTTATGATAGTTGGAAAAGCCAGGGACCAATCTTCAAATGCAAAGGAACACCGATGGAAATTGACTTGGATCTTTCTGATTTAGAAACAACGCTAGAAGAGTCAACCGCAACATTAGCACCTTTAGAGTTCAATTCAAAAAATGGAAGAGATAACAAAAGTGAATCTAAGGAGTGGGAAGGTGTTACCTCCGAGAATAGCTCCAATGGAAAAGGAAAACAAGTAGTTACTCAGGTGGAGACAACTCCATAAATGGAAGGAACACATAATCAAAATGAAATTGGATGTTCAAATAAAGAAGATTACAACCTGCTAGCTCATCTTAGGATGTTGCCAGCCAAATTAAACATACACTCTAATCCCATCAAAGCTCTACTCGATTCAAAAATTTGCTTAGCTCAATTATCTAGCACATCCTCGGATGAAGTTTTTTTATTAAAGGAATAGCTTGAGGTAACCTTCACCGATGAAGATTTGTTTCTTGGTAATACCGATCACAACCGCCCTTTCTACATTTCAATTAGTATTGATAGATTCTTAATTTAAGAATCTTGGTGGATATAGGAGCATTGCTCCACATAATGAGTCTACAGACATTAAATTATTTGGACATCGATGCTCATGAGCTTACCACCAATAAGATGATGCTGAAAGGATTTAATCAGAAGGGAGAAAGAGCACTTGGGTTGATAACACTACTAATGAAGGTTGGTGATCTAGTAACGACCGCAAACTTCCATATCATTGACGCAGAAACTTCGTTTAACGCAAAATATGGTCCGATCATCACTACACCAATGCATCAAATATTGTGAAGAAAGATAAGAGAATTGTATAAAAGGGGACATGCAACCATTCTCGATACAAGAAATAAGCATCCACAAAGACACCAATTACTACGCTCTTCAAAAGAAGACCGTCTTTTCCAAGGATGTCATGCTGAACATGATTGAAGGCTCTATTGGATTGCAAGAACATGACCATTAAGTTCTGATTCAATGATCTCCCATCACTCCTTTGTAATGAGATAGTGGAAGTTCTTTTGGCTCACACATTTAAGATCAAGGACGAGGACGCGACCGAGGAAGAACTAACAAGATTTTTGAACAAAAGAATCCAACTATCAGTATCGATGTGGAAGGAAGCTCCGAAGAGGATAATTTCAAGAAAGATGCAACGATAGTAAGCCAGAAGAAGCCTAAATTTGAGATCTCCTTGGAGGATGGAGAGAAAAGTGGATATGAATTGATGTAAAATCAAATCAACCACTTTGTGAGAGCCATGACCCTAACTCTGATTCATTCTCATAAAATCGAGAGTATTGAGGTCAAGGAAGTCCATAGTGCGGGTGTTGACCTCACTTTTGATTGAGGTTTAGTTTTTTCCTCTTTAGTAGCCTAAGGTCTAGCCATAGGGCTTTCCTATTGACTATTCTTAGAAAAATAGACAAGGAACCCTCACCATTAGAAATTCTACACTCCTCTTTACTCAACTTGAAGTTCCACATATTTGTCCTAACCTCTAGCACTTAGTAGATGGGTCATTTAGATGGGGTCATTATGGGGGAACTCAAGATGAGTCACCCTTAAGACTGCTGGACTATAGGGTTGACCCTGGGTGTTAGTAGGCACTCACTTGCAATCACTTACACTCATAATCACTCACTACCCTAAACCCAGAATTTTCTGGCTTTGGTCCCTTGATACTTTTGGGAGACTCATGTAGGTGGTCCCCAAGACCCACTAGCCATGCTAGGGTTTAGCTAAGATCACTACATAGAGAGCCCAAAATGGGATTTCCATTGGTCCATGGCTTATTGATGGTGGTTGGCACTCCAACTCTATCAAGATACCCAACTTAGCCTTTTGCCCCTAAACTCCCCCAAATTACCTAAATACCTTTGAGACCCTAAATTTGGCCAAAATTCCCAAATCTACCTAAAATACCCAAATTGGTTCAAAAATCATTTCAAACATCTTGAAAACACCAAAACTACCCAAAATCACCAAAATTGGCCAAATTACTAAAATACCCCTCCTTAGCCCAAAATTCCAAAAATTCCAAAAACTCCTAAAAATTTCCAAAACCTCTCAAATATTCCAAATTTTATTTTTCTCAACTATCACATGACCCAATTTGGCCAATTTGACCATCTTTGATCAAAACCCCCAAATTGCCCTTTAAAGGCCCATATTTTCCCCAAATTACTTCAAATGTCTATCCAATTGGTCTCAATTTACCCCAATTTAAATTATAAACCCATATTAAATCTTTATATGACCAAAATAAACCAAATTCAAGCTCAATTGGTCCATGATTTGAACCCAATTTCGAGCTAAACCAAAAACCCAATTTTGGCCCTATGACTTGGTTCCACCAAATTAAACCCATGGCCTACTCCATTTGCCACAATTTGTGTTGAAAAATCTTCATAACATTTCTACACATAAAATTTGACCTTAAATTGGCCTTGGTGAAGGCCCTATTTCATTTAATTTCAACTTAAATCCAAGAAGCTCAAAATTTGCCCAAAATTGGCCATGTCTCAAAATCTCACCAAATTGGTGGCCTTAGCCCCAAAATTTCCACTCTATCCCTTCATGAAAAATCTTCACAACATCTCCCTTGATCATGTGGACCATTCAATTTGGACTTAGCC
>NW_018165063.1:106400-107006 GCF_001263595.1 Phalaenopsis equestris
CAAAAATCCCTCAAATTGACCCTCCAATTGAACTCAAAATCACTTCAACCCTTCACCAAAAATCTTCATAACAATCATCTACACAATGTTAGTCAATCAATTAGGCCAATTTACATGGTTAGCCTAGCCCAAACCCAAGCTTTGATCACTTGAACCCACATTGAACCCATGCACTAAAGATGGCCTAACTACCCCAAAGTCATCAAATTAATGACTCCAAAGCCATGAATTGGACCCTAGTGACCAGCCTAAACCCCATGAAATCACCTAAACTAAGCCATGGACCAAAGGTCCCCTAAATTAAAAGATTTAATGCCATCTTTTCTTAAGCCTTGGATATTTTTGCCAAAATAAAGCCTAAACACATTAAATTGTTGTGACATATTCCCCTGACTCACCTGAACTTCCTAGCCACCTCCCCTGGCAGACAACCAGCCTAGTGGTCGAAAAATGGCCAAATGGAGAGCCACCCCCATGGGATTAAACCTAATTCAAACCTAGAGGCCACCTCATCCAAATTGAAGCTTATAGCCTCTCTGCCCTCCACCCAGACAAACATTTCACCCCCCAATTGGCCATGGCAGCAAGCCTGAGGCCAATTTTATT
>NW_018165063.1:107035-107395 GCF_001263595.1 Phalaenopsis equestris
CCCACACCTTCACAACATTGAAAGAAGCCAAAGCCCCATCAAATCCCCCTTCCATAGAGCCCCTAGTATAGACTTTGATCAACACCTGAAATCGGCCTTGGTCGAATTTGGGTCTAGACATTTCACCATAGCAAGAGTCTTAGTCCCTAGCTTCTTTGGACCCCAACTAATGTACCGAGACTCTCTGATTGAAGCCTCCCTTTTCAGAGCCAAGGTATTGATCTCCTCTTCCTTCCGAGCCTATTATGATTCTCCATTTAATTAGGCTTAATTTAATTGCATGATCACCGTATAGATTTGTTCGTCTCACTTAGAAGAGTCCATAGGATCAAACCCGCAGTGATTTGGTTGGGGCTAGGG
>NW_018165063.1:107423-111850 GCF_001263595.1 Phalaenopsis equestris
TGGTCACGGGATCACTCTATTGGGCTCTATTGGGGATGATGACGGGGAGCCGTCCGATCACGCGTGTATCAGATAGACGGAGGAGATCAAGCCGAACAACATTTCCTTACATGAACCGCGGGCTGAGTCAGTGGCTACAAGGAGCGGAGCGACCAGAGCACGCCATCCGTGCCTTCGGAGCTGCCTAGGATCCAGTCAGCGCTGCACGTTTAAATAGATAAATAGGGAATTTAAAAAATTAGAAAATGATCCCTAACTTTAAAAATTCATATCTTGGTGTAGAAAAATCATAAAAATAAAATAAAAATACCCTCTTGCGCAATGAACAAATAAGAACAATGTGGAAATGATTTGGAGCCCATTTGATGCATATTTTACTTTTAATTAATTAAACATTGATTTGGATGTTTTTATTCTCCATGCATGTAGTAATATCACCATGTCTTTTAATTCTTCATGCATCCTTGAAATTTTAGCATGTTTGAATTTTTGGCATATTATTGCCTCAGTCTTAGAGAATATTCTCTGATTTTTCTAAAGTCAAAGGAGGTCCCTAGTCAGAGATCCATATTTTTCAAGTTTATATGCATTATTTACTTAAATTAATCATGGAAATTAGCATGTTGCTTAGAAAAATCCAAGAAAATTTTGGAAGGTTTATGATGACTAGAGAACCTTTAAAAAAAATTTTCATGAGTCAAGTCATTCAAAATACACCTAAACTTTATAAACCCTAAATCACTAAATAATTAATTTTGAAAAATACAAATGACAAAATCACTTAATTTTTTATCTCTACTATTATTTAGGATCTAGAGAACTCACCATAAAAAATTCAAATCATTTTGAGTCCATTTGAAGGCCTAAATCGATTTTTCAAGTTAAATATCCTTTTTGGAACTTAAGTGATTTTTAAACTCAAAAATTTATAAAAACTTATTTTTTGAGTTCTCTGATCAGGGGTATTTTCTAAAAATAAAATGGTATTTAAAATAAAAATTTGATTTTTGAGCCCATTTTTAAATATTTAAATAATTAAAAATCCATAAAAATAAAAAAAAATAATAAAATTCATGAAAATGTTCTAAATTAATTCCTAAGCACTTAGGAATAATTGGGATATTTTTCTTGATTTTATAAATAATGATATTGAATTTTGAAGCTTAAAAATAATTTTTAAATGCTAAAAATGAATTTTCACTAAAATAATTCCAATAAATCAAATAAAACTCAGAAAAATATAAATTTTTCTCCTTTAAGTTCTCTGACCTCAGGGAAATTTTTCAAAAATACAAAACTTAATTTTCCCCAATTAAAAATCTTTTATATTTAATAAAAACCCTAAAAATTAAAATAAATGTTAAAATTCAAACAAAATTTAAGATTCAAATTTATGTAAGTCGATTTGGCCAATAAAGTGGATTTTGTAAGTAAAAATAGTATTTTTGCACAAAATAAATTATATTAAACTAAATAAGCTTGGAAAAATTATGAAAAGTAATTTTCTGAGTTCCTTGTGATCAGGGGCATTTAATAAAAATAAAATATATTTTTGTAAAAATATTTTATTTTAAAAGTATATTTTGAATTAATAATAAATAAAATAATCAAAATTTTCAAAAATACAAAAAATAATTCAAAATATGTGAAATTATTCCTTGATTACTTGGGGCACCTTAAAATGTTTTGATTGATTTTTATAAATTAAAAATAAATTTCTAAAGGCCTAAAATATATTTTCCTTATTTTTCAATTAAAATAATTACAATAAATTCAAAATAAATCATAAAAATATTAAAAATTTGTTCCTCTGAGTTTCTTGGATTTGTTCCTCTGTGTTTCTTGGACTTATGAGGGTTTAATAAAAATTTAAAGTTTATTTTTGAAGATCAAAACTTATTTTTGAACTTATTTTTTTATTTAAATAATCATTAAAATGACATTTAAATAATTATAATAATTACAAGATTATTAAAAAAAATAAAAAAATTTTGTTTAAGTATTTTTCTGACCCAGGAAAACCTCCAATAACTTTCCCATAAATTAAAACTTCATTTTGTTTAATTAAAAAAATTAACATTGAAAAATCTCATTTTTGGGTAAAAATAATTATAATAAATCAAATTTTGAAAAAATCATACTCTCCTCCCGGAGATTTTAATTAATCAATGGATGAGATACTCAAATATTTTCAAGGACATTTGAATTTTTTTGAAGAATTATAAATGGAAAGCCCAAAGGATAAAGAGGTAATTTTAGATTTTGGTGCCTTAGTCAAAAGTTAGGCTTAACCATTGGGAGTGGGTAATTTTGATCCTTATTGAATGCATTGGATGATTGAAATGCTATGGGTTAAAGGTAGAATTCAACTTGCTATCTTTTCATAATAAGAATAAAATGGTAATTTCTTGAATTATTCTTTGGAAGTTAAGAAAAAATTAAATGATCCTAAAGTGATGGGTTTAAATTAGGAAGATGATAATTCACTTACTTCTAGCCCCTGATTGGTGATGAATGAACTGTTGATAAGGATACCTATCATTTAAATCAAAGTTTTATGACAGTTATAACTTCCCCCTTTTGAAATTGTTAAGGGCTTGGTAGTGAGCTAAGCTTTATATTTAAACCTATTGATTGGAGTTTAGAAGTGATGATATGATTAATGATTAACATCTTTTAAACACTTCAAGCCCATATGTGATGAGCACCAAATCTTCAATTTGAGCTTGCCCCAAGGGCATTCATCCATATAACTCTTAAGTAAATTGTCAAATTGACTAAAGCAACTTATCCTTGAGATAATTGAATTGTCAAGTTTCACTAGGCAACATGGTAGCTACACTCTAAACTCGGATGATTAATGAAACAATATGATAATTTCAAAAATGAACTTAAAATAATTCAACAGATCTTTAAAGTATTTCAGGGTCAAACCCAAAGCATTTTGAAATCTTTTGGATATTTTGAAGAAATTATATTTATGTCTTGCAAGTACTAACCTTTCAGGTGGATGAATGAGAAGAATCAACAGGTACGCCTTTTAAATTACTGCATTTACCTTTCTGTACTTCTTGCTTCAAACTTGCATGTTAAACAACGATGTCACCCTGCATGAAAACCAAAACTGCTAGGATAGCCACAAAATTAAAACAAAAATAATTAAAAAAATCAAACAAGATAAAATTCACTGCCACAACATTCAAAATATAAAACAACTCAAAATTTAATCACAAACATCACAAAACAAAAACTGTAACAAAATTAAGATGTCTCTATTGAATGATTGGGAATCCCTCAGAGGAGGTAACCTACGGTTGCTAACGAGATTTCCCACGGTCTAAATAAAAGTATGGAACTCATTAAGTTGAGTTTGGTAAATTCATTTAGACTAAGTGAATCCAAAAGAAAATAGTGGTACCGGAATGAGGGAACAGTAGGATCCTGACCGGTGTCACTCTAATCAACTTTAATAGGCCCCATAATATTTAAATTATCATGACCCTTAGGAACATTTGATTTGACATCAGGACTTGACACATTAGAAAACCTAAACCTGCTACTTCTTCGAGGAGCTTGGAGTTAGCATTGTGGGGCAGCACAGTCATCTTCAACAACAAAACATGTCTACACTAGCTAAACCATCCTTTCTTTAGAATTAAACAACCAAGCCATAGGACTTTGAGGTTGTCCGCCTAGTGTGACATAAATCTTCAATCTTATCGTTAGGCCTTTGTATAGCTCTGCTATGAAATTTAAGCCCTAACTCACTTTAGGATTCTGAAGTTGTCATTCGTCACGGCCTAAATCCTCACATCTTTCAGGCTATTCGTGTGATCGTTTCATATGAATGTAAGTCCTAACTAATAAAAGTTACAGGATAAAGCATTTAAATATTACTCTCCAAAACTGAAGCCAAACAGTAGAATAGCTTGGAAAGTCACCGAGGTTCTCGTTCGGATCTATGACATCCTCTAGTCTCTCTTCATTTGGATTCCAAAAATAAAATATTCCAAATTTGAGTTATTCCCCTTTCAAACATCTTTGTCTGATTTTGTTGAAATGTCCTATTCCTTTGACCTTCTTGAACACAATATCCCCTATTTTTATCGAGAGTTTTCTTAGGTGCTTCAATTATCTAAGATGTAATTAACTATAAGGGCTTGCCTTTATAGAAAATTTTTCCAGACCCAACTTAATATAAACCCTATTTAATTTTTCATATTAAAAAGGGGAACTTGTCTGCTTATAAATAAAATAGTTTTTGCAGACCAAACGGATGTCATATATTCCATAGTTTATTTGATCGAGTCTCACCCTCAAGTCTTGTGTTTTCCTTTCGAGATAAATACGTGGCTTAAGGTGTAGTACTCTTTCATTTAAACTATGAAAGATATGAGATCAGTTTGATTTCATATTTTTATAAACTT
>NW_018165063.1:111919-132494 GCF_001263595.1 Phalaenopsis equestris
TATATATATATGTATATGTAAATAAAATGTTTTTTCGAAGCGAACAACAGGATTTCGATTCCGGCGACCCACAGCTTCCAGCAGGCAACTCAACCAAAATAGTGTCGACACTACATCATAGGGTCAGACTTTTGGATCTAATTCTCAGTCATAACTATTGCAGAAGATATTGGACAACGTCAATTATACCACTGATAATGTATTAAATTTAGAAAATTTTGCAGAACATATAGATGGACATATGAAAAGACATAGAGATTATGAAGAAAAATTCCACTCATGTATGGAAAACCTCACGAGAGGTGCCAGAGTGTAATTTTCCCTCAATATGCAAAATGTCCATCATATGAGCCTGCAACTATTTGGCACAGTGATGAGAGTGATGTTGAGGAGGAGGAGGATGATTAGACTGGTTCTATAGTTTAATTTAGTTTTTTAGTATTGTTGTGAACGTTTTGTGGTACAATTATACTATACTTTTGTTTGTTTGTTTGAGACTGTAGTTTTGTTGTGTTTTATTTTGTTAGACACTGCTTTGATATATTTATGTTTTTTTGAGTATTTATGTTTTGTTTCTTGTGGTAGTAATTCTTTTAGCTGTGTTGTTTAGTGTTTTTAGTTAGTCTAAGTTGAACTTAATCATGAATCTTACGAAGGTTAAGAATATTGTTAATTTTCACTTGAAAACTTCATGTTTAAAATTTTTAAATTACTACCAGATATTTTCTTTATGTTACAGTTGTGAATGTTTGTTAGTGTGTTTGTTTGCTTTTTTGTTATCCTCCACTACATAGAAGTCTAATGAATCTCTATATGTTAAATAAATTAAAATTTGATCAATTTAATTTTTGTACTTGCATATTTAGGATGTAAAAATTCCTGCAAGCATGTTATTTTTTCATTTTGTATTCCTGCCTATATATATATATTCGATTCCAGTGACCAACAGCTTCTTACGGGCAACTCTCAACAAACTATCCCCCAAAATAACGTCGACAATATATATATGTATATATATATATGATGTTAAAATGGTTTATTTTATGAAAAATTTAAGTTTGGGGGGATGAAAAATTTTAAAAAACCTGAAGTTTATTTGTTCTCAAATGTACTTCAAATAATTTTGATTTTAATTTGAAAAAAAAATGATCATGTATATGAAGTTATATTAGGGAAGTAAAATTTTGAATATAGAAATGAGTAAGAGAATTTAGTTAACGCCTACAGTAATGAAGAAAACTTATAGTTAAAAATTTTTAGTGTGAAAATGATAAATAGTATGTAACTATCTTTAGTAGAAGAAATTATATTTTTGAAAAATGTAGAATAATTAGAGTTTTATTTTCAAAACTTAAATTTCTTTTTTTGAAAGTAATTTTTAAAACTATTATTATGTTTTTAAGTAAATGAAATATATCAACTATTTGCTTTAGGAAAGGAATAGTGGAATTCAAAATCATAAAGGCCTATACAGATATAGTAATCCTTGCCTGAAAAAAAAAGAAAAAGAAAAAGAAAAGAAAAATTAAAAAAGGGAAGAGTAGCTTGAGGATTAGTGCCAAATTAAAAATTGGTTCCACATCTAATCTTTTTAAAGTATAAGACTTGAGAAACTCTTAAGCTTAAAGATATAATAAAGTAAGTAAAATTATGCTTAATAAAATTTTTAAGTGGAGAAGATAGAATGCCTAAACTCTGTTTTTGGAAAATTTACAATATTTCTGAATTAGATAAAAACTCATATTTTTAAACTTTTTTACATTAAAATTTTCTAAACTCTGAGTTGGTCTCATTCACTAATGTTTTCTACTTCAAAATCTTAGAATATCCTAAAGAAACTCATATACATAATCTATTATTTAGTTTTTAAAGTATTGGAGTGTCACTTGAGGAAAAGTAACATTTTAAGTTTAGGAGATTTTGATACACCTAAAATATATAGTCTTTATGTACACATTTTTATACATATTTTAGAGATATTGTGCTTTAATGAATAATATTTGTGTTTTTTTTGTTTCAGATACAATCAAATGGATGAAAAATGGTAAAAAGCGTGAAAAAAGATCAAATTTGGAGCAAAAATGAAGAATGTGCAAAAATGAGCTGAGGCGCCTAAGTACCCAGGACTGGCGCTTACGCGCCCGTTAAATAGAGAGAGCCGCGCCTAAGCACGAGGTACCCCGCGCTTAAGCGCCAAAAGTTGTTATTTGATGATTCATTGAATTTGGACAAATTTTTGTAGAGGTGTTTGAAGCAACCCTTGGTAAAAATGTGGGAAATAGTAATAGACACTTTCAATTAACTTTTGAAAGGAGGCAACTTCTAGAAAATTCAATGAAGGGGGACACATTTTGAAGAGACACCAAGGAACCTCTTGGATTTTTATAAAAGAAGACTTGGATCATCCATGGAGGAGACAAATCATCCTCCATCCATCAGACCGACTAGTGCCAACCATGACATACGCCACCGCCACCGCCACCGCCGCCACCCACATTTTCTTTTTATTTTGAGTGTATTTTGTATTGTGAGTGAAGGAAGAGATTCAAAGGAACTTCAAGACATTTGGTGGAGAGTAGTTTAAGATAAGTTTTTATCTTTGTGACTACATTTAGTTTTAATTTAGACTTCTTGTTTGTATGCATGATTTCTACTTTCAAAATCAAGTTTGGTTGTGTTTTCTCCATGAATTCTGAGTATTTTTCTTTATTTTTTTTTTCTTAAAATCATAAATGATTAAGTATTGAAAAGAAGTTGTGTGAAGTATTAGACTTTAATGTTGGAAGAAGTTGTGATGATTTTAAACCTTGTACTTTATTTACTTCTTTACTTCTTGATTTGGCCAATTAAGTTATTAATACATGTTGTGAGAACATGTAAGATCCGAGATGGTATTGTCTCAGTGAACAAATGATAAGAATCACATTTGATTTCATGGATGGGAATGTAGTTCATGGGGTTGAGTGCAAATAAATAAGGAAATAAAATTTGAAGTGTGTAGAATTAGAGGACTTTAGAGTGACATGCTAATGCCCCCGATTTGATTTATAGTTTTAGATTTTGAAATGAGATGTTAGCCTGCAGGTGGAGAGAGAAGAGGGAGCTCTAGAATGAGAGCTAGTATCTTCCTTACATAACCCGTCTTCAAGACTATTCAAATTATAAATTAGTCAATGTTCTTTATAGCATCTCTAGTAAGGGTAGAGAATATTATTGCTTCTATTTGACATAACACAATTTACATACTTCCATAACAGAATTCTTATGCTTATTACTGATTCAAGGGAAAAAATATTTTTTTTGTATTGCCTTCATCTTGCAAATATCAAGTTAAGTTAGTCAGTTGCTTACTTTATTATCAATTATAAAAAATTACAAAAAAAAAATGAACTTTCATTCCTATTTTAGTATCTAGAGTTTAAGTAAGAATATTTTGCTAAGTAGAATTTTGTTATTTAAATTCTCTTATTTTATAAAGTACATATTTATTTTTCCTATGGGTTTGATATTCAGGGCTTAATCAAAAAGTTATATATTACTTGATAACTATATGTATACTTGCGTAGTATCCCATATTAAATATTATAATCATATTCTTACTTGCTTTGAAATTGAGAATTTACCTAGCTTTCGCTTGGGATCAAGTTTTTGGCTTTGTTGTAAGTTATGAATTATAATTAAGGAAATTAAGCATATAATCACATACATCGCATTGAAATCTATAAAGAAAATCATGATCAGAAGCCTATTCTCTTGATTTTAAATATTGTTGGAATTTTTATTCAAATTTATTTTTAGATGGCTCCTAAGACAAAGAGATGAATGAGAAAAGAATCTTATGATGGTGCCAAATTTGTCAGTTTAAAGGCGCAAATTCGTTACAATGAATTTGCTTCTTTGAGAAAGTATAATGTGGAACAAAGTTTTGTGGCTCATCAATGGGAGAGTTTCTATTACTTTACTGGTATTGCCGTCATCACCGTGGTTTGAGAATTTTATGCAAATTTACCTAAACCAAATGATGACGAGGTGTTTGTTCATGGAAGAGGAGTTGAGTTTACTGCTGAGAGAGAGGATTAATGTGATATATGGAATGTGATATATGGTCTACCACGTGAGATTGAATGTTTCTATTCGGAGTTCATTCCATCTGAGGAGGAGTTAGATTAGATTGTGGCTTATTTGACTGATGGTCGTAGAGCCTGGAAGATACGAAATGATCATAAGGTAAATTTTTCTTCTTCCAAGCTCAATGCCACTTCAAAGGCATGAAATTATTTTATTTATGCTCGCTACTTTCCGTTGAATCATTTAAGTGAAGTGACTCGATAACGAGCTATTTTAAATTACTGCATTTAAGAAAGAAAACCTATAGATGTGGGCGCTCTTATTTATGATGCTATTAGTTCTTCTGTGAGAGCTAATACTACTTTAGGTCTTGGATTTACATCTTTGATATTCACTATTTGCAAAAACTTTGAAGTAAAGTTTGAACATTGAGAAGAGCAGTTGAAGCCACTTAAGCTTATTGGGAAGGCTAATATTGATGTATTTGGACGACCTAGAGATAGAATTCAAGGTGCAACTTCTAGGCCTTCTACTTCTAGACCTTCTACTTCCACTGCTACTGAGCCTCCATCTAGATTCTGGGTTGTGTTAATTGAGAGATATTTGAAACACCAAAATGATATGTTCTTGATGCAGTGTCGTATGGTGGATATGGAAAACAAATTTGATCATATCACAGATTTTGTTAGAAGAAAGAGTGACTATGATGTTGATTATGACGAGACATTAATGAAATTCATGAAGGGAGACCGTACAGTTGAATTTCCTAAATGCCCTCAATTTACACCTTTTGAGAGTCTCAGATCTATGAATGAAGATAATTCTCTTTGATTCTGATTATGATGAGGATGAGGAGGAAGAGGATTAGACTTATTATTCTGTAGTAGTTATGATTTTTAGATCTTTCACATGTTGGACTATTTATTTATGTTTTTTTTCTGTACTTTTATTTTCACTGCTACTTTTGTTACTCTTTTTCTTATAAATGGATATGTGTTAGAGTAGTTCTTTTACATTGTAAATTTTCATGATATACCTGTTTTAATTTGAATTGTCTACTACTCATCACTTATTTTTATTAATTGTACCTATACTATTCTTCTGCTTAGAATTTTAATTTTTTCTTTTTCTGCACGCTTATTATAAACTTAACTATCTTAAACTAATTTAAAATTTAAGTTTGGGGGAAGGGAGAAAATTTTTAAAACTAAACCTTTTTTGTCCTAAGTAAACTACATTTTCAAAAATTATTTTAATATAGCCTGTGGTATGTTCTTATAGCTTGAGATAACTATGAGATAACTATATAGCTTGAGATAACTATATTTTTGAGTTTATAAATAATATAGTAAACTTTAAGTAAAATTTTTTAATAATAAGATTAATTCTGGATTAGATATATTTAGTATAAGAGTATAAAATTTTGTTTTTACCATTTAAAATAAAAAAAAAATTGTATTTTTGGGAATGTTAAAGATGTTGGATTTTTATTTGAAAGGAAAGAATTGAGACTTATGAAAAATCTTTTTCAAGTCTAATACACATTTAATCAAGTAAGGAAATGTGAAAAGTTTTTAACTTTAAGAAGATAATGGTGGAGTTCAAAATCATTAAATGTTATCCAGACATAGTAATCTTCACATGACATGAAAAAAAAAAAAAAGATTGAAAATAATCCTCAAAGAAAAAAATAAAAAGAAAAATAAAAAGAAATAAAAAACAAAAATGAAAATAAATGTAAGGAGAAGCTTGAGGAGATGCCAAATAAAAAATTGGCTTCACTTAAATTATCTTAAAAAAATGGACTTAATTACATTTTCAAGCTTATTTATGAAGTATTAGCATCCTTACTAGTAAAACTCTCATGATATTCTTTTTTATGTAATTTTTCTAAGTCTCTTTAACATGTCAAATTAAAATTATTCTTGAAATAAATAGGAAATCAAAATTCTTAAACTTGAATATTAAATATTCTTACATTCTAGTTTTAACCTAAATTATTAAAAATATTTTTAAAGTTTCACTATTGCATTTATAAAATAAAAACTATAGAAATCTTCAACTAAACTCACTTTCATATGTTATACTTTTTATATATAGTAAAAAATGTTACTTGAGGACAAGTAACATTTTAGTTTTGGGGAATTAATCCACTTTAAAATTCCTTATTTTTAATATATATTTATGCTCAATTTTTTAGGACAATATGCTTTAATGAAGGGTATTTTTATGTTTTTGGTTGCAGGCACAAGAAAAATAGTTTAAAAGTAAAAATGAGCAAAAACACATCAAAAAAGAACAAAAAAGAGCTAAATTGAGGAAAAGTACCAAACCAACCAAACTGGCGCCTAGGAGCCAGAAGCATAAATTGGTTGGTGCTTAGGTGCGACAGTTGGGCGCCTAGGCATCACAAGTATCTTCTAGAAGATTCATTAAATGAGGTCAAATTTTAAAGAGATGTCTAAAACAACCATTGGTTATTTTTAAAGCTCTATAAATATGGATTAATTCCAAAAGGTTAGGGGGTCAGAAATATAGAGTCTCATAATGTGTGAGTGTGTTAAGTGTGTGAGAAGTTTTCTATGTGATGTGAGTCTTTGTTATTTCTGGTTCTGGAGTTTGTGAGTCATGTAAGTGTTGTTGGAGTTAGAGAAGTCAGATAACTTCAAAAGAGTGCTTGGTGGAACATTCCAGATAAGTATTTGTATTTTTGTCTTTTTGTACTTTGGATTTGAGTTTATATATAAACGTTTTGTTTTGTTTTGTTATCCCCATGCTTTGTCAGTAGTTTTCTTTCTTTCTCCTTGCAAAATGAAGTAATTAAGTGAGTGATTTTGATTTTATTTTAAACTTCTTTTATTCCTAAAAATTGTGATGATATTTTTATCGGTCCATCATTTACTTTACATAATGGTCACTTGTATTATTAAAACCTGTTGAGGAACTTATGGACCCGAAAGGGCTAAGATTTCTTGACTTGTAAGTATCACATTCTACCTTGGAAAGAGCAGTCGTGATCGTCTAAAGGGGGTGCAAATAGATTGGGATATAAGATTTGATGGGCGTAGAATTGATGTTTTTAGGGTGACAAGCTAGATTCTCTTATCAATTTGATCTAGAGATTGGAACTAAGGGTAACTAGTATGTCCTATAGAGAGGGCACAGTGAGTAATCTAGGAGTGAGAGATTAGAACCTACCTAGCACTACTATACATGTCGACACTAATTTTAGATTAGCCAATGTTCTTTGCGCAATTCGAAAGAAAGTAAAGAAATATGTATGCTTCTATTTGTCACAATACCACATTTAAGTTTCTAAAAAAATTTTGAAATCCTACACTGATTATGAATTAATGGCAAGGAGAAAGTCTCTTTTTATATATTGTTTAAGTCATTACTTTACTTTTATTCTCATATTGTAGAATTTAGTAAATTTAATTTTCATCTTTAAATAGTTGCTGCAATCTTAAGTTAAGCATTCTTAAAGTCAAAATTCTTGTATTTCATTTTATTTTTTACTTTTTTTTAGCTTCCTCGTGGGATCAATACTAGATTTTTTAAGGAAAACTCTATATTATTTGAAACGATGTGTATACTTGTGCAGTACCCCTAGTGAGAAAACTATTTCTTTAATTTTTATCATATTATATTTATTCTCACTAGCCACTAAATATCATTTGGGTCATGTTTTTGGCATATTAAGGAACATAAATATCCGTGTAATTGTGGGTCGGGTTAGATACCATACCCGAAAATAAAATAAATCCTATCTTATACTGATAAGGTAGGGAAAAACCTTGAGTTTTTAGACATATAAATTTTTAAGAATTTCCTCATCCGAGTGATTAGAACCATTTTAAGATAATATTTTTATCCTTTGGAGTGATGTTTTGTTCTTTATAAATGGATCCAATCATTTAAATATAAATCTTTTGAGATCTGCGGTGGATACATCATCAAAAAATATTCTTACTAAGATAATCTGCAGACTTTGAGAGGAAATTATTATACTTGATGTTTTTAATTTTAAATTATGACATTATCTACAAAATAATCAAGCATCGATGTTGAGAAAACATATAATAGATATTCATTAGAGAATATATCCACAATATGCTCTATTATATGGTTGACCATCTCAAATTGCTCTAACCTTTAGAGGTGATCTACTATAAAACTTATGTAACCTTTTTATCAAGGATCTCAAAGTCAAACTCTTATTATGACAACACATGTAGTAAAAATCATAGTTTGTCATCATTATATTTTGTATAATATTTAATTATTTCGTAATTTTTGTATATTTTTATTTTGTACGAATTATATATTCCCTTGCTAAAAGTAATAACCACATCCAATGGCTCCTATGAGAAAACATAATTTTGTTACACAAAGTATGAAGACCATGTCAATTAACTATTCCAATACATCACAAATTACATGGTCCCTTGCATCATACATAAACTCAAAATGTATGCACTTATAAAAGTGTTGTCTTGATGGCACTTCTAATTAAATTTATAGTGTCTCTAGCTGAATTAAAGCTCTATGGTTTGATAATTTTTGAGAAATCTTTGATAGTTCTACAATAGAAGCCAACATGGCCTCGGAAAAGATGAATTCCTTTCACTGATGTTTTTAATCAATTCCACCTTCATTAGATCAACTTTGGTGCCCATGACAAAATTTTGTGGCTCAAAATGATTCTTTCCTCTACCATAAAATGTCATGTCTTCTAGTTAAGGTTTAGATTAATCACCTTATATCTTCTTAGCAACAATTATAAATGATATAAACATAAATCCGTTGATGAGTAAAATGTCAAAAAACCATCAATGAAGTACTTCATAAAGTTCTCAAACATATTAGAGAAGATCAATATCATAAAACCATTGAATTTGGATCTAGGTTTATATAGTTCAAAGATCATTCTTTTAAATATAAACATGCCATTAGGGCAAGTTAATATATTCTTCGATTACTCTACATGAATAATTAAAATTGATTATGACCTATTGAACCATTCAAAAAATAATAATTAGAGTTGCTCATCAATTTATCTAATATCTAATCAATAGAATTGGTTTGTCTGTGTTGCTTTTTTACATTTTTATAATATATACAAAACTATCATTTTGTGTTAGCATTGGTTTGAGTAAGTTCATTATTTTCATTTATTAGAACTATGATTCCTCAAATTATCAACACCACATGCATTGAGCTTATTTAAGAGTAACTAGAAATGGGATAGAAAATCTCAACATCAATTAGATTTAAGAATTTAGCCTTGAACACCTCTAAATTTGAGTTCAATCTTCTTTAGTGCTTAATTGAATACTTTAAATCTTCATCCAGTTGAATCTTATGCATACAAATGGATGTATTGCTGCCTATAATGATAGCAATACACAATCGTGGTTTGGTAGTCTTTTTATCGTAATCAAATTTTCATGAGATGGAAAATGTTAATAGATCAAGCAATAACTTTAACTTCAATAACAATGAATTGTCAATCAAAGGGATTGGGGTTGAACCTCCTTGCCCGAGATTAGCTTTTTTGTGAATAGAAGTACCCCTTCCTTTGAGCTTCACATATGCTGCACAAGCTCACATCCATCAAAGTACGCAACTCCTATAATGCACATACTAAGAGTTTCACTTGAATAACTCAAATCTTTGTCCTCCTTGACACAAGCATCAAAGACATCCATTCTTAAGCTACAATCAACTTCATTTATGCATAGGCTAGAAAAACATTAAAAGTGGCCTTTTCTTAAACTAATAAAATAAGTATACCTTTTCATATCCATACTAGAGCTTTCTTATTGCTAATAAAGGACAAGCAATAATGATTGGTATCTCTTGATTTCAAACTTTCATATCCAGAATGATAAAATCCAATAGAGTATAAAATTTTAAATCTTAACAAAAACAACCTCTATGATGCTGGTTAGGTGTCTAATCAATCAATCTACTAATTAAAAAGAGATGGTGATTTGCTTGGCTTCACTGATTATGAGCTCCTAACAAATGTACAATGGCATCAAACTTATGCTTAAACCAAAATTAGAATGCATAGTATAAGCCTCTAATGTTAAAATTAATGGGGAACATTTGCTACATATGTAACTTTCTTTGTAACATGGTGCACTTCTTACTTAGCAAAATCATCTCGTATTTTATTTGTGAGGAATCATTTGATGAATTTCACCTAACTTGACATCTACTCTATTGCATCAAGGTATACACAACTTCTTAAAAGATATTGAAGGATTAATAATCTGGCTTTTATTTCATAAAACTTTAAGAAGGCAAGTTATCTAGGAATAATATTGATATTAGCTTTACCTCAATTTCTTTTGGGTCGATGGCAACTTGCTCGACAATAGACTTGCCTTCTCACTCAGCTCGTGATCACTTTTAAAGTGGCCACTTTCATTTACTCATGAGGTTCACTCACACATTTCTTGGTAATGAGGACAATGCTTTATAAATTTTAAAATTAATTTAAACACATTTTATATGCCTTTTCTAGATATTCACATATTGTATAGATATAATTTTAATTCCAAGGAACACATTAAAGGAAGGAATTACAAGAATGCATATACTGAACCGCCATAAATCTATTTTGTTCCTATCTTCAAGGTATATTAATATTGAAACTATTCACAAAAAATTTTTACTTTATAATTATAAATTTATTTGTGTAAATGGCTATTATTTTCTATAGGGATAGATGAAGGCTACAATTCTACAAAAATAAGAACATGTTTTGCTACTAATGAACTTTTAAGCTTCCATCTTTTGATTGAATACAATAAAAATTTACAATATGTTTATAACTATAAACACAAATTATTTGTAAATCTTCATATTCTCTTTTAATATAGATAATCGTTATTGCTGACACAAAGCAAGTAGATTTCTGTTCAGAATATAATCTATTTAAAATAACTATTGACCATCGGCTATTGATTGGAATACAAGCTCTACAAATAAGCCGAGTAAATCACAGACAACTTTCCAGTTTTCCAGCATAAGATGTGCCAATTCTTTACCGTTACAAAAGACAACCAATAGATAGAGCTAACTTATCCCAACCATTCAATCCACTTCATCTGGAATTGTAATTTTTTCTTTTATTTATTTATAAACTATTCTTCAACAACATTCTATTTTTAAAATGTTCAATTCAAATCACAACACGGTATATGACTAAAATAAATCGACCGCCATCTCTATTGTCTTCATGAAAACTGCAGAGAAGATCTGCAACCATTTTCTGTTCTCTAATTTTTTTTGTTCGTAAATTCATATCAAAATGAAGTGTTACCACGAGCCATTTAAGTAGAACTGCGTCGATCATTCCTCTCCCTAGCATGCCTTTCTTCTACTATAATATCTTTTCTCTCCCTCGGCTGTCTTTCTTCCTGTATCTCTTCCAATTCATCATCTCCTCGCTTGCCCGCTTGCTCCTTCCAATAGGAAACTAGCTTCTTCAACCGAGCAATCTCCTTCGACGACACATTCTTGCTTGGATCATTTACGACACACCTTACCCTCGATGCGTACCTGCCAAGTTGAGCACAAACCATAAGAAGATGATTGGGCAAAAAACATAAATAATGTAAAGAGGGAGGGAAGAGCACTTACATCCATAGCACACATGATTCTAATGTATTTTCATATTTCCCACCTGAATTTTAATATTTATGCAGCTCTTAAATCTTTCATATCACATAAAAAATAGCACTATTATCACTTTTGTTCATGCATAGATATTACTAAGCAGATAAATATGAAAGTCTAGGTTTGAGATATGTAAATACATAAAAATTTGTACTACGAATGTAAATTTTCAAACAAATGAAAAAAATGGAATACTGTGGAGAGAAAATATACGGCTTTTTATTCCTTGCAAATACTAGAAAACAAGCATTCACCACAATCATATCAGTTTTAATGAAGAACAAGAACAAGGCATCATTCTCAATCATGAGCAATCATTCCGCTGATCATCTTATTCAATTAGCCTTATCCAAATTAAGTTTGACTTACCAAAGAGCTTCATTAGAATTATAACTATATAACAAAAAACTTGATGAATGGATAGAAGCATCAAGAAAATGAAAACAAATTCAGATCATAGAAGAACTTACGTAAGGGAGTTATATGTTTCTTCCAAATTTGCCTCCGCGGGAGACACATTGACAAACATAAGCGTCTTTGCATTACCTCCTAGAGAATCGCTCATGAGCATTGTCAACTTATGGTTCCTGTAAGGGATGTGTTGACCCTCAGAGCACAAGGCACTTATCACATCTCCTAGAGCAGAAAGAGATTTATTAATACTCTGGGCTTCTTTCAGCTGATTTCCAGAGGATCCAGACTTTTTTATCCTTTCTGAACCAGCAAGGTCAACAAAACTAAGCTGCAAATTTGAGAAAACAAGCAAGATTCAATACCATTTGTGAAGAAAATACAGCAAAACCCAATCGATGAGATGAAAATAGAGCTAGTATTTTCACTGATGAGGATGACTTCGTGAACTTTTGACTTTAGAAAACTATGTATTTACTAAAATGAGGAGAATCAAACAACAATGCATTCAATGTACAAAAATTAGAGCTTAATTACAGAATAATTCATCTCAATTCATTTGAATCAGCAATTTGGGATCAGATTAATCATTACTTTATCTCAACTCATTGATGTTAAGCCTCAACATGAGAAGTTAAAACTATTTTATACAAATCTTTTAAAACACTTAATAATCCTTCAACAGTGATTTTACACACATCCACTAAGTGCTTTTTTTTTATCCTTAATTATACATATTCAAAGAACCAAGTCTTCTCAACTTCTATTGTTTCTCTAATGTGATAATTTCCCAATCAATTACTCCAATTTTCTCAACAACCATCTTAGCATTCCATCCTTGTCATTCTCAGCTTTTGGCTAGTAATTATTTATCACCCAACGCTCAGATTTGTACAACATAGTTGGTCTAATTGCAATTAAAAAACATTTGCCATATAAATGTCCATGAAATTCTTTCATTTCATAGAGCTCTACTTTTGCATTTTAATCACCTAGATTTAACCATAGCAATTTATACCTCTTTTTTTTATATATTTGATACAATATACTTGAAATTATTTCATATATATTTCAATTTATCTTCTAGTAAACATAAATGATAATATTTAATATCACAATCACTAAAATTGCAAATCATATGATCAAACTTTGTTCATTGAAATTAATGGATAATTAGGTACTTGTCTAAACACTTGGATAGGACAAGACAACGTTATAGAATCTCATGCACATTTGTGGTCACCATTATTAAGGCATAGAAAGATGAGTGCCTTGCAATAGGATGTCAGTCTAGTGTTAGGCTAGTAGGAGAGCGTCTTTTCATGATTTGAAGAGATGGGTGAGAATAGTTCAAGTGCAAATAATGAGTTAGTTTTTCATGATCATATTTGGCATAAGGTGATGGGATCGAGTATTAAAAAAAACGACGTGCACTTGAAAATAAGTTAGACAAATAAGAATTTTAACTTTTGTGGTAGTAAAGATGAAAATCCAAAGCTAAAAAAGAGACATTGAATGATGATGAAAATAAAATAGATAGTAGTAAGGATTGGATCATATTAAAGCACATGAAAGTGTATTGGGTTTAATTTTATATTAAATACTTGAGAAAAAAAAGACTTTTTTCACACAGGTTTAAATTTTTGAGTTGAAAAAGGTTTTTGATCACTGATGTATTTGGGCAAACTTTATTCACTTTTTAATTCACTCCCTGACAAGTGCAACTAAAGTCAATGGTTCACGCATGATTTAAAATTGTGCAATATGAGGCTCACCTTGACGCCCACCTCAATGTTCTTTTGAAAACTTCGCCATGAAGCTTATGCTTCATTGGATACTACATGAGGTTTATGCCTCACATAATATGAGACCCGTCTCAAAATGCATCCCACCTCAATTCTAATGTGGTATGTGCAATTAATTCTAGGATTTTATCTAGGATTTTTCTTAAAATAAATATTAGTAAGATAATGCTAAGAACATTCATGCTTTATCCATATAATATATAGTTGAGGATGCAATTGAAGTTGTTACTATCAAAATAATCATTATCCAAAATAAGAGGAATACGATTGATATTTAAGATGAGTAAAAGGAATGAAAGAACATGAATGTAATTGAGCATAAGATGAAAAAAATAAATAAATAAATTGTTATGCCAATGATCTCAATAAAGGTTTATTAAATGAAAAGAGTGATGAGAACTTCTGAATATAAAAGTTCTTACCTTAATGACTTGTTTTATTAATGAAGAACATGAGCAGGAGAGAGATTATTTTTATTCAACTTATTTTAAATTTTTATATTTAATGTAATATTTTGATGATTGTATAAATATTCCTATTTTATTATTTAATATTTGGATGTTAACATGTTACTTGTTTAAAAAATTTATGACTTTCATTATATTAGGATGTTAATATATTATATTTTAATATATTAATAGGTTAGGATGTTACTATATTACATCTTATTACATACTTTGAATTTATTACAATATTTCTTTCTTTGCACAATTTGTTGATTTTAAGGCTCAAGTTCAAAACGCCTCGAGGCTTATGTCTCGCCACGTAAACAAAAGGCATTTCAATACCCAATTGTACAAATTTAAACATTCTATTATCCTATTATCAAGTTGTTCATATTATTAATAAATCCCTAGAGCTTTGTCATTATGCAACATGATTGAGCAATATTTAAGATCAAGCAACTCACACATTGCCACCAACAAGTTAAATAAACTCTTGCTGCATGATAGTTTGATAAGTTTATGTTCAAAATCTTCTACTTAATGATTGATAGCCCTAAATTTAATAGTTAAAAATACAAAGTGGATGTCCCTCACTAATAGGATTAAGCATTTAATTTAAAAATAGGTTTGAACACAAATATATTTGAACTAACTTTGGACCACCATTGGTTTACAACTTATAGTTATCCCTAAGCAATACATTTAAGTAACTTAAGTAGATTAATATATTTGTTTAAGATAAATCTATTTACGAAGCATTTTAGATTTATAATGCAATAGGACTTGAAACTTAATAGCTTTACTCTTCTTAAATAAACGTGATGATTATCATTTCATACTATTAAAAATTATTTACTATAATAGTTTATAAATGATATAACAATTTCTTTTTCACCAAAACTTTTCGCTCAAGCAAGAAACTAGGATGGGTGTCAAATGCCTTAAGCATTAGCTATCTAAATCATCATGACAGCACATAACACTTTTACTACTATTATTTTATTGTTCTAATCCTAACTCATTTATCTTAAAAAATTTTTCATTATTTTTGTATTTATTTATTTCAAAAGATGCCTCGTAAAATAAAATTATACCTACTGAAAAAACAGTGCATCAAGGTACTTCACTTTCTAATCATCCTTGTTGTAATCTTTATTATAATTGAAAACTAATGGGCTATTATTAATTAGTTAATACTTTATTAAATATACCATTAACTTTCACACATTTTTCAATAATGTGCATCAAACTATTTTGAATTCTCAAGATTAATTAAAACAATGTGAAAATAAATTCCTTGCTATTTTTTTCATTGTCTTAACACAGACACCTCAACGGTAAATCTTCCCAGCATGGAAAAACTTGACTCTTAAATATTGAAGGAAGTTTTCTAAGTCTATAATCCATTACTCTCACATACGATCATTAAGAGATTCATAAGTTTAAATCCTATAAAATTAATACCAATCTAAACATCACTTTGATCCTAAACAAACCGAAGATGGAAACTTGATTAAATGTCTTTGGTTTTAACAAGCAATAATACATACAAAAATACAACGAAATATAAAGGTATGTTATGATTGATTTATACATTTTACATCTTTTAAAAAACGATCATTTTTTAATATATCATAAACATTTCTATACAAGCATATTATAAAAAATTTGTATATTTATAGGACAATATATAACTGAACTTTCATAATCAATGTCTTATACTTAAATATCTTTCTAATTTTTAAAAATATTTCATGAATTAAATCATAAATGAGATATCTTATAATAATTTTATTTCTAACAATAGAAAGTCAATATCAAAATCAAACATGGTACCAAATCTAAATATGGAGACCCTTGAAACTACCAGAAATACTGAAACTTAGGCTCCCACAATGCACAACAGTACGACATGATTAAATAGCTTCATTGAATAATTAATATAGATATTTACTTCATAAGAATGATAGGCACGAAAAAGCAGTTTTCTTTTGCAGTAACTGCAGACTTACCTTTCCTCTTGCAATAGTTTGAGTTTGTCGATTGGTACTTTCAATTATGATGGATAATATCAAATGTGATCTTGAACTTTCATCATTCATTTGGGTTCCAGACACATGTCGTTGCTCAGACCCCCGTAGAATGACGGCCATCAATTCTTCAAAGCTAGACACTTGTAGAATTGATACGTTTTCTATAGAAACCATACCCTGTATTAAAAAATAAATAAGTATAGAACTAAAAAGAATTCAACGACAATAGCAACATTTTACAACCTTTAAAGGCATGATTATATTAAGAAAATAATTACTATGAAAAAATAAAAATAAATAAAGTAAAAAACTGTGCATCCACTGAATAATGGTATTCTTGAGCACTTCTAACAAATGAAGAATATGAAATCGATCAAATTTCAACAAAAAAGCCAAAAGATAAGATTTTTATTAGAGGAAAATCAAGGGGATATAGACTAAAATATTGATTTGCAAGAACAAATGAAACGATTTAGATGTGTGATTTAAAGTTGTCTTAGTCAAAGGGTTTTCAATCTAGATCTAATGCAGTGCAGAAGATAATATAGCAAATAATCAAAATTCTATAGGACAAGCTATTAATCAAAAATAGCAATTGACAACAATAATTAAAAATCAAAATATAACAGAAAATATATCAGAAAAAAAAACTTGACTTTCCATTAGATACTAATAACTATAATTAGGAAATCCCGTACTTTCCCTATAAAACAGAGCGTACACAGTTGCAACAGATAGAAAAGGCAGCTACCCTTGCAGCAGTCTGTTTATTGCATACTCGCATTATCTCAAAATAGTTGATTCCAGATGCAAATTTTGACCAATAAAATAAAAAATAAGCTTCAAATTGAGAGCCTACCGCATCAGTTTGCTTATTGCATATTTGCACAATCTCAAGCTCTGAAAAAATGCTAATTTTGATAAAAGCAAATGTTAAGTCTAAAGTTAAAATAACATGAAAAGGAGAAGAGCTACAATGATCAAGAAAAATTAAATAAACCAACTTTGAAGAGTTAAGTAAATTTAACAAGTAAATGCTCGATTCAAAACTTCACAAGATACAAACTATTAGTGGGGATCTAAATTTTTATTTTACTAAAATTTTGAACTTAAATGTTTAATAAAAATTTAATAGTTTTTATATTTTTATTTTAATAAATATTTAATAATTACTTAAACAATCTATCATAAAAATTTTAATTATCTCATTGAATTTAATAGTGTTTCAAAAAATATAATAAATATATCTATTAAATAAAAAAAAGTCATTAATCTCAAACAAAATTTAAAAATTTATAGGAGATGCAATTTGTAATACAAAATAATGTATTAAAATTGATGAAGCTTGAGATGAATCGACAAGAGAATAAATGATAATCGATTAAGATTTATTGATAAAGATAAATTTATTAAGCAACCATTCTTTTATATAATTTATATTGAAGACATAAGTGCATCAAATTTGAATAAAGAACTTTGCGATACTCTCTTATTATTATCTTGGTATTTACGACATTTGGGGTCAAGGATATAATGATGTAAGATGTGATATGAATTGAATAGATTGAAAGTTTGGTTCATCAAATATTATCTTTTTTCATATATATTCTTTATCAGTACATTACCGAAATATATTATTCTAGTTTAATAGTACTTTGCATATTTGATCTTATAATTAATTTGTTTTATTCTTCCTGAATTATAAAGAAACTCACAGGATGTTTTTAATGTGGTGCATTTAGTAGCACAACAAAATATCTTCTTTAAAATTAAAGAGAAATAGAATCATATTCAATATTCTAGAGGGTGAAATTATTTTGTTAAAATGATATATATATATATATAGACACCTCATATATATATATATATATATATATATCATATATGAATGCTTCTATTCTTGAGGTTGATGACATGTTACAAAAAAAAACACTAATATTGTTGAGCATCAATAAAAAATTTATATTATCACAGCTACATTGGATATATAACCACAATATATGAATAACAGATTTAAAGAACACATTCTAGAGTTATTGATTTTAAAAAATGCATTTGATCTTCGAGATGGATACCACCTGTTCAAATTTGAGAATATTTTTTAATATATAAATAAATTTTAACATAAAAAGTTTTCAAATATAAAAAGTTACCTTTAAAAATTCAACTAGAATATTTTTAATTGAAACTCATAAGAAAAAATAGAATCTCTCTCTCTATATATATATTTTATGTCAAATGTTAGTTAAGACAAAAAATCAATATATATCATCTTATTGATCATTTGATTAAATTAATATTGACACTTCATTTTGACAACAATAACTAAACATGTATTTTTCTTTTATGAAGATTGCTGAGACATCATTATAGAATTAAATAAAAGATAGCTTTCTTAAAATTTTACTGATAACATATATTGAAAATGATATTGCAGTTAAGTCATAATATTGAACAAAATATTAATAATTTTGATGCAATGAAGTAATAGACATAATTTAAGCTTTGTATTCATGATGACTATATTAAAAGATACATATTTTTTATTTTACAAGTTATTTTTAGCTATATTTTTATTTTATCTTATTTATATTTTATTTATTTTAAAATGAAATTAAAATTTTGATTTATTTCAGATAATTTTTTAAGTTCATCTCCCCTCTCTTTAAATTCTAATTTCATAACTGCAAGCTACTAATAAAAGATAACAATTGAAAATATGATGGGATGACAACCAAGCATCAAGGAATGAAAATACAAAGGGAAAACAAGCCAAACAACTAATAAGCCAAATGCATAAGTTGGGTGGAGCTATGGAAGATCATAATCAACTGATTTTTATCGAGCATTGACCAATAACTACATTATTAATGTTGAATAAATATAGCACAAGCATCAAAAAGTAGAGGAATGCATGCGGCCTTATCCATAAAATTTCTCAAGATCCAAAAAAAAAATGTAAGAGTTAATTTTAATCATGTTTAATAAGAAAACCTATTCATCTTTTACGTGAATCATGAGTAATAGTTGAGAAATTGAAACATCTAAAAAGTGCAACATTGATATTACCTTCAAGTCCTTTTTTATTTCTAATTTTACATGTTTGGCATTCTTTGATAACAAGAGATCAACAAGAGTATCCTGATATAATTCCACCATGTAAACCTGAAATATTGCAGAAGAAGTCACCATAAATTAAGTCAAAAACAGAAGAATGCTTCATCATTAACATCATTAAACTCATCCCATCCAATTGGGGCTGGTTACAGATAAAGTTAAAACGTCTAAGATGGATTTGCAATAGTTTTGATAGCTTATAGTGTGCTAAAAAATCTGTAAAGGATCTTCAATGGAGCAAAGTTGGCGTTGATTAAAGAAAATAAGAAATGATATGGCACGTATATGTTGTGGAAAACACTGGTGAAGCATCCACATTATACTAAATGGTTGCACCATAAGAATTCATTCCTTGCTCCATTTTGCTACTTTGAACAGTATGTTTAAAGGATTGTCAGCTTGCTTGGTTATCAACTCTAGGACACATCATGAGCCTAAAGAATTATACAGTAAAAGACACTGAATTAACATGCATTTTTTTAGGAAACTATAAATGAACGTTCAAAATAATTTAAACGATTTAAAGACTAGAAAAAAAAGTGTTTCGTATGTCATACAAATCAATATTATGCTTATGAGACTTCAACAAAATCCTCAAAATACCATAACCCTAAAATCTAAAAAAGGTAACTAAATCAAATGAATGATTGTCTGCATGCATGCATGCATGAATATGGATATATGAATATAAATGTATATATGGATGTATAAATATTTATGGATATATACATATATATCCATGTAAACATACATATGTGTATGTATATACGATCATACATACATACATATATATATATATATATATATATATATAAAAGAACCAAGGGCTTTTTGAAGGGGCCCCGGGCCGCCCCTAATGAGCCTAACAATTCGAGTAACACCTTAACGCCAACTGTGCTAAAGGGATTCAAACTCTCGATTCAAGGGGTCTTATACCGTGAATACCAACCAACAAAGCGACGTACACGGCACTATATATATATACATATATATATATATATAT
>NW_018165063.1:132602-143679 GCF_001263595.1 Phalaenopsis equestris
ATTGTGTGTGTGGGCGGGCGCGCCCCTTAAGCCGTGGCTTGTTGGTTGGCGGAGTTCACTATAAGTCCCTTAAGTTCATGGATTTGATCCTCAGTGGCACTAAGTTCTCGAATATTTAGGCACATGGTGGGGGTTCTCATCATGGGGCCTAGAGCATGAGAAATCAGTATTTGGGCCTCTGTCAAATATATATATATATATATATTAAAGAATGACCAGAGGCTATGATACGAGCTCCCAGCCACCCTCATGTGTTTAACCATTCGATCCCACGCAACATGTGATTTACTTGGAGTTTTGATTGTCAAGTTAAAGTAACACGAACACTTAAAATAAAGTTTCTAATCAACAATTAAAGTTACATAATTAAGAGATTAATTAAGCATAATTAATGGTATGATTAAGATTATATTTTTACGATATTGTAGTCAGCTAGCTATTAGAGACAAATATTAAACGTATTTGAAATAAGTCATATAACTTCAAGGTGAGTACTCATTTTCATCTACGATACTAGTATTTTGCTTCTTTTAGACTTAATGCATTAATTAATACTTTTATTAGTTATCTGGTAAATGATTATGAACTCATGATTTTGATTTTTAGTGAACTTTTGTTCATATTGAAGAAATGGTATGTGTCGACATCCTTATTGAATGATTTAACTGCTATACAAATGAAAAATTAATATTTTATTGGAAAGTGATATTTGTATTGGATGCTTGTATGTGCATGTTTGACTATGATGGAGTCACCACTTGATGGTACTAGTAAGGGAACACAAATATATCCGTTCACGTATATGGAAAAACATATTGATATTGATGTGCCTTAATTGTCATAATTTTTAGACGATGCTCCTATGACAATTGTATAGATATGAAATGATATTGATTAGACTCTTTGAATAGCATGTTAAATGTGTATATTGTTTTATAAAGAAGCTTAACTCACATGTATATTATTCTTTTTCTTTGTATTGTTGTAGTTTAAGAGTATGAGTACTCACTGGCCCGTTTAGCTCATTAATATTTTAAACTAACATTTCAGGTTAACTAAGCGATTAAGAAAGAGCGACATAAGAGAAAATGTTTATAAAATACGTGGACAACAAGTAACGAGGTAATATAAATTGTATCCCTTTAATTTATTTTGATTAGTTACTCTTTCATCTGTTAAATTGTAGACGAAAATAAAAAATTTTATTTCACACCGTCCGATCGTCTGTTCACGTCTTGATTAATTCCAAGACCCGAGCCAGGTCATGACATCATCTGCAAGTAAAACAACATCTCAAACTAACACAACAATATATAACTACTTAGAAGTTAATAGTACAATAATTACAACCATAGCACAACATAAATTTTATCAATAATAATACTCCAATAAATTAAATCATTTATGTCAGACAAATCAATCAACATTTTTTCCAGAAAGTAACGATTAAATTCAATAGTTATGTTTTCACGATTTAGTGAGCAATTATAATTTTATTATGCATTAAATAAAAATACAAATGTTATGCATAAATGTTACAAGGGTATTCAATTTATTGATAAATCAAAACTCTAAGCTTTCATTTTTAACTTGACCCTTGACATTTCAATTTAAGTATTTACTTTTTAACCTTTTTATATAAGGATCATCACATATTCAAAAATATCCTCAAAATTGTACTCGTAGATATCATCAAAATTTTTCGCCCAAATGTACACCTTTACCGTTCACTTCTTTTTTTTTTTTTTTTTTTTTTTTTTTTTTTTTTTCACAACCCCTACAATTACCATATAAGGATAATTCTGAATGAGTTGAGCTTTTACATTTCATTTTCTTTAAATATCTGCTTTTAAAGTTGTTGAACAATCATTTCTTTTTTTATCATTTAATTCATTCTTTTCTATGATTCTTTTAACTTGCAACATGAATATAACCATAAAAAAAGATATTTGAAGTAATGATACTACTCTTTATCTAATAAAAGATCAGTTTAATACATATATGAAAGTAAAAATTCACTTTAACTTTTAGGAGATCACGGAAATACTAATCCCTTTTTTTATTTCCTCTTGAACAAGTAGATTTCAATCTCTCTCATCCTTTAAGTCAACTATTTGTCAAATTGAAATCAGAAAGCTAATTCATAGATTGTTGATATTAAATTAACAACACAAACTAATTTACATAATTCAAGCATACAACATATAAATCTTTATGAATGTTTTGATTCACCTCTTCCAGCTAGAACCCGCACTACAAGCCTTCTTGCTAGCTTCCAAACATATTTAGCATAATACTTATTTTAACATTTATATATTCCATTTATATATATAAACATAAAATTAAAAAGAAAAATAACCCTGACGTCTATATGATCAGTTTAGATACTTACCTGCATAAAAATCCTCGTGAGATGACTCAAGTTGAGAACTTCACGGGAGAACACTTCCTTCTTGCTAGCTAGGGCTTGGTATGTGGTTTCATTCTTGTTCGCATCTCTCCCTATCTTCTTCTTGTTGCACAGAACTTCTTCCTTCCTCTTCTACCACTCGTGGTTAGTCGATTGCAATATGCTTCAAAAGGCAAGCAAAAACCACACGATCCTACCTCCTCCTCCTCTTTCTCCTTCAACATTCTTCCTGTTGACAAAACCTTCAATCGAACACGTCAGACTCACCACTAATGGCTTCCGAAAGTGAGTTTAAGTCGTTCGACTAGGGCATGGCTTCACTTTCTTTCTACTCAAACCAACTCAAGAGACTAATTTGATGCCTCTGCCTCCTTTCCTCTTCTCTTCTCCCTTTTCTTCCGCCTACATTTTTGTTTCTTCCTTCTGCTCAGCCCCCCTCTCTCGCTCTTGGTCTATTACGTATGAAAGGATACCTTCTACGACTCCTAAAACGAACATGTAGAGACATCCCTATTTGATTATTATTATTATTATTATTATTATTATTTAAGGGCCTATTTAATTATTATTATTATTATTATTATTATTATAGACATGCAGTTATTACAAGATGGCCCCTACAAATTTAAGAGGTGGCTTTCACTATATAGCATTTTCATGGGTTGAAAAGGTTAGCTCTCAAGGCTATGTACGTTATTTTGTATGGCACTTAGTGTAATAACAATTTTTTAAGAAATCGGATAAAATTTTTGGTGCATACAATGTATCTCAATTTTTGCACCCCTCAGATTTCAAAGGAGTGTCAAATCGATCAATTTCATATAAAGAACCATATGATTAATTATGAACGGATTGAGAAATATAAAATTTGAAAGTTTTTAGTTTAGTTAACTTTAATTAAATCGTAATTATTCCTTAATCCCTCCATAATCTTTCACAACACTATTCACAACCGACTTACTCCAATTTTATTTCCATCGTGCGATCAAATAGGGCAGCGAGCTTCCCATTTTTCCTTCTCCCTGTACAATTCGCGCAAAGAAGCAAGCGAGGGAGTCGCGAGCCTTGCTACAATGCAAGGGCCGCGAGCTGGATCGTGAACAACAAGGGACGAGCGGCGCCTGGGAAGGCCGCAAGCTACATTTGAGGACTCAAAAGCTTTGCATTTCTTCTTTCCTCTTTCTGTTCCCCCTCTCCCTCTCGATTATAGATCAACAGTGGCTCGGCAGAAGGCCTGAACAATACAGCGGGTTGTGCAGTTGCAAACCGAGCAGCAATCCTAGTAGCCACAGACTTCATTTTAAGCTTCCGTGGTGTTTTGGGTGAGTTTGAATCCCTCATCCATGTTATTCTAAGCTTTCATGTCTTTCCTCACACTTCTGTTTTGAATTTTGCTTTTTTTGTGCTTTTCTCCTTTTTGGAAGCCGTCAAAAGTGTTGATTGTGTGTCGGAAGCATCGAAAGTCTTTTGTGAGTTTTTGCAAGGGTTTTAACACAAATTCACTGAAGGTTAGGAGGAAGTAAGTAAAGTTAAGAAGAAGAGAGAAGAAGATTTGGTAGCTTTGGAAAATGGTTGATCGTTGAGAAGGCTGTTTAAGGTATGTTTTGGCAAATCAATGATATTTTGAGATAAACTACCTAATAAACTAATATATTATGAATGTCTAATTCGTTTAAGATTTCAGGTAGGTTATGTAAGGTTACGAGTCAGACGCAAACGTGTAAAAGATCATTGCAGGACAGTTCCGTAAATTTCACATAACATAATCATATACTAATTTAGATGAATAATTTGATTTACGAAAATTAATTAAATCTTAAAGTTTAGTATTATGTTTAATAGGTGATTAAGATTAACACAAAAGTCACTGTAATGTCAAGCTAGTTACTGAAGATCAAGAATCTAGTGTAATAACTGAGATGAGGAATCGCGTTTTTTAAATTTCAGTAATCATTTTTATTTCAAAATATATGTTGATTACAAGTAAGTTATAGTTTAGTGAGATTTACATTACAGTAGATTCTTCATATTAGTAGATATGAAAGATACGCATAAAAGATAACTATGTGATGCATGATATGTGATAGATATGATGTGTAAGATATGCATGACAAAAAAGATATTTATGATAAATAGATTAAGCGTAGAGTAAATATGCATGAGATGAATATATGAATAATATGAGAGATGCATGATGATAGTTATAC
This sequence comes from Phalaenopsis equestris, assembly GCF_001263595.1. Classification (NCBI taxonomy): domain Eukaryota; kingdom Viridiplantae; phylum Streptophyta; class Magnoliopsida; order Asparagales; family Orchidaceae; genus Phalaenopsis; species Phalaenopsis equestris. Next base: position 137,220 of record NW_018165063.1, read on the forward strand.
AACAGAGTAAGAATGGGTATGCATGTTAGTAGATTGCATAAAATGTCTCAGAATAATGTATGTATGGAGAATGAAATAACTTATATATGAATGCTTATATGTGCATGTTCAGAGGAGGATTTTACCCCCTAATTGTACATGCAGGGGATGTCAGTGTACCCACGTGCGTCGATACTTCTGATGATTAGATCACTAACCGTTATACCGACGATATAATATTGGTCAAGGGCGAATAGACCAAAGCTTACCTCCGCAGACAACTGTGATGTTTACATTACTAAACACTGTGTCGATGAGATAATATCGCCAGGGGCATATAAGAGTCTTTCTACTCTAGACAATTACGATGTGTAGATCGCATCAGAGCCAATGGGGCAATATCGGTCAAGGGAGTGTTAGATTTGTTGACAGTGATCCTCACAGAGACAGATGTGTATATAAAGTATAAAATAAAAATAAAGTTAAAGTAAATATTTATAGAAGATTGAGTATATTCATTTAAAAAAAAGTTATTGATATATGCATTAGCGTATGCCATATTTCCTATAAAAATATGAAAGAACATCAATTATAAGATTTCTTATAGACTCGCATGTATATTGAATTTTTTTCTTTAGATTACTGTAATTTAGAATTATGATTACTCCTGATTTATCTTTATATAACTCATTATGTTGTTTTAATATTAATTTTAGGTTTTAAACATTTGAACAAGATAAATAGAAGAAGAGCAAGTGTGTATAGAAGACGAGAACAACAAACGAAAAGGTACAAATTTTTACTTGTTAATTTTAAATGTTTTCTATAGTAGCTCTTTTGTAAAATATTTAAATATTAAATTATCAGTGATAGAATTAGAATAACAGATAATTGATTTCCACCGCCCAACCATCCATTCCCGCCTTGGTTAACTTCAGTCCCGAGTCGGATCGTGACACTTAATTTTCATATTCAGGTTGGTATAATGCTCTAATACCATTTATAACAGCGCAAACTCTCAACCATCGAGAAATTGGCCGCTTTGGCCTAGTGGCCTCAAAATATTACCCCATTAGTGTAGCTTCCAAGGATGTCACCAATCCCAAGAGTACTCCCATGTGAGCATGCTTAACTTACGAGTTTCTTATGAAACTCCAATCATTATATCAAAAGGCGCTTTGATGTTTAAGAGTTCATGTTCACTCTATTTAATGGGTTTCACAATGTAATCCATTTTTCAAGAAAATAAAAAATAAACTTATTGTCATCCATCATATGGTATCAATTTGAGAACATAGAATTTTGATTTTGCCTATGGTAATTTCATTGGACCCTACATGTGTAATTTTATAATCTACCTAAAGGGGAACTGCAAGGAAACAAAACCCTCTAATATGACTGGAAACATGCTTACTAAAAAAAGAAAATAAATTCAAACAAAAATAAATATTGCAAGTGTATTAAAAACCATAGCATGCCTAAATAAAAAGCTAGTGTCGGCATACTACAAATTTAAATTCTGTACTTTAAAATTAACAAAAATATGTTGATTTTAGTTAACACCTTCAGAGAAAAAGAGAATTTGCTGCTATCACGATCTACTATGCTGAAAAGTTCAGCTGTGGCTCTTGGGGTGATCCCAGGATGGCTCTCCGAACCATAGATTGTGAAAGTTTTACCCGAACCAGTTTGTCCATATGCAAATATGCAAACATTGTATCCATCAACAGCAGACTGTACTAAGTACTGCACAGCAGTTAAAAGAAGTATCAATATGATGCATTCAAATTAAATCTACTGATAGGTTTATATTTAAGTAGAAAATTGAAAAAAAGCACTGACACTAGACATCATAACTATAGATTCTCAGTTCAATTTTATAATTCGAAAAATATATACCTTTGTATCCGCAAAAACATCCTCCTGGGAATCATTTTGGCCAAAAACACGATCATATATGTGTTGCCTTGATTTCTCATCTTTCCATGGATGTTCAACTGTAAACTCATCTACAGGGAATACTATGTTCTTCTCCTTCTCAGCAATTTCCTTTTCATTCAAAGGACGTATACGACAGAAAACCCTTATCTTGCCTTTCATATCTGTTAATGAAAAGTCATGGAATTTTCCCTAACATATTATGAGCGAGCAATAATCAAAATTTCTAAAACAAAAGGAGATGAAAAAATAAATATTGATGAAACATAACCTTCAATAATATTATAATATCGTTTCCGTAAAACTAACTCTTCTTTGTAAAGTGCTTCAAGCTCAGCAAGTTGCCGTCCTTGCATTTTTAAAATTGAAGCTGTTTGTTCGTTTTTCCTATCAATATCCTGTTAAAGAATACAAGCAACAACTACATCAATCCACAGGACTCCATATAGATACTTTTCAAAATATAATAAGCTCTATACATCCTTGTAGGGATGGTTGAACCCAAAAACAACTATTGAGTAGGCTGCCAGATTGTAAAGCACAGCAGAAGCAGATTACACTTGTGCATAAAAAAGGCGCAATAAATGCACTCAGGCAAGCCCACTTTCATAGCAGCCCAAGGCTGTAGCCAAAAAACCTTTAATGTTATTCTGACTTCCAGATTGTGCTGCACAGAGGAAGCAGTTAAGCATTTTGCACCTCTGCACATAAAAAACATGCACAGTAAATGCACTAGCACACGCCTTCCTGCAGAGCAGTGCAAGGCTATTGCCTAAGAAAAATATTTCATGTTTTTGGGATCTCAGACTCGGCTGCACAGATGAAGCAGCAAGCAGTTCACAACTGTGCATAAAAAAAAGCATGTACATTTTTATTTTAAGGATACAATGCCAAAATTTCCAACCTCTTTCATTTCCCGCAATTCTTGCAGCTCCTTTAAGTTTTCCTGTAATGTCTCAAGTTCGATGTTTCTAGTTGAAAGAGTAGATTCCGCCAAACATAACGCTTCTACTGCGCTTTCCAATTTCTGCTCCAAATCTTTAATTTTTACGTCCAAATTTTGACGCTCCTCTTCAAATTTTTTTATCATCATACTAATCTGTAGTTAAATATGAAACAATCAACACACATTCATGATCTGGAATGAAGTTACTTTAGATTTCTCAAACAATTGACTTGCAAAATAGGAACTAATTTTACTTTTGTGAAAATAGGAGTAGAAAAAAACCACCTCATCATTTTTCTTCTTTTCAAGTTTCTGAATCTTCTGTTCAAGCAATAATTTCTCCTTCAGCAGTTTCTTAATATTATCTTTAGATGCTTGCAATTCATTGTTATGCATCATCAAATCCTCTTGAAGTTTGCTTATCGTCTGCTTCAGTAAGAAAAAAAAAAATAGTAGCGACAAAACAAATGGACTAGGTTTTTATGACACTCAACAGAATAAAACAAAATTTTAATGTTGGGACTACTTTTCAAGCATATGATAATCTAATAAAGTGAAACAGGATAACATCATGGAACTAACCAAGGGGGGAGGGGGGAAGAGATAAATAATAAAATCCATAGGACACACCTGAGAATTATTGAAACCATTTTTTAAAGGAACATTAACTTCTCCATCTGCATTTCCAAATCCAAGCATGCTTTCCCTTCTCGCACGATTTTCTAAGGATAGGCATCCGGATGACTCCAGCTTAGCTATTCTGGTCTCAATGGTTCGTTTTTCAGTTAATGCAGTCTGTAAAAAAAAATCATATTTAAGTACATAACTAAATATATGACAAAATAAGTGAATATGTTGCAGTGCATGAAAAATGAAAAAGTGAACAAGTATTGGCAAAAATTATATGTGGACAACATACCTGTAAAGCAGTCGCCTTTTCATCATACAGAATTTTAAGTTTATCACGGTCATTAATAATTTCTTGCAAATTTTCCTTCTCAGATTGTAAGGAATCTTTAAGCCCCTTCAGTTCCTCCTGCAACTGCACTTCTCGTTTCTGCTGAGCACGCAACTCTTCCAACAACTACAAATTTATGAAAGGTTAGTTAATTCTTAGCAATGGTTTCAGAAGATTTTGCACAGCCAAAAGTATAGTTTAAGAAGCGCATGAATTAAAAAGCAGCTGATAATCCAGTGAAAAGGAAAGAAAAAAAGATATTTGCAGAAACAACTATGAGCATAAAAATTTCCACCGCTATAAAATATAAATCATAAAAATATGAAATTTGTTTCTCTGAGTTACCTGAATATAGAGAGATATAATAAAAATATAAAAGTAATTTTCAAAAATTAAAATATATTTTCTATTTAATTATTCATTAAAAATCATTAAATAATTCAAATATAATATGAAAAATAATGGAATTTTGTCCAAGTGTTTCTCTGACCTAGGCGAACCTCTAATAGTTCTCTCATGACAAAAAAAATCTTATTTTGATTAATTAGATAAATCAATTTTGAAAAATCTTATTTTTGAATTAAAATAATTATATAAATTAATTAAAAATCTAAAAGACCACATCTTCTCCTCTCATATTTTAATTAACTCATGATTGAGTCTCCATGGAAATTTCAAGGTCACTTGAGTTTCATTTGATAAGTTATAGGATAGAGAGCTTCAGGCGCAAAATGTGAATTTTGGGATTTTAATAGATTAATTAAATTCAAGGATTAATCAAAGGGTAAATGGTTAATAATGGTTATAATAAAATCTCTTGGGTGTTTGAAATATGAAGGGCTAAGAGGTAGAAACCAATTTGTCATCTATTTAATGATAAGGGTAAAATTGTAATTTTGATAATTGTCATGATTTGGAAGATAATTCAATTAAGATGATCCTATGGTATTGGGCTTAAGTTATGAAGATAATAATTCAATCATTTAAAGCATACTAATTGATGATTAGATGTTAAATCTGATATTAATGAGAATTGAAATCCCATTTCATTCAATATTAAATTATTTTAAATTACTTTGAAAATTGAAATTAAGAGGGTTTAATTAGGTATATTTTATTGTGAGATGTGTTTTGTTATTTATTTTGGGGAGATATTTGATTTGGTATGTGAGTTTTAGAGATTGTATATCTGAGTTTTGCATAATGAAGTGATATATCATTTTCTTTCACAAGTGATCGTATCTCTATAGCTTAGGCAAGAATGGGTAGTGAACCTCCTCAACATCCAAACCTCATAGTTTAAATGCTATCTTTGCTGTTTTGATCCGGAACAACACCAATCAATATTGATCCCCTATTGATCCCCATAAAAACTCCGTCAAACTCACGTGTTCTCTTTCCTTGCCATTCCACAATTAGCTCTCCGCAATACTCAAATCCTAAATGCCTTCTAGAAACCCTTGAATGATATCAAATGTCCAAAAAGAAACCCTTAACATAGATTTGTAAGAAATAAGGTAGAGTTGTAAAACAATCCAAAACTTCAATGACCACATCACCAAACAACGCAACCAAAGTGAGCAAAAAAGTCATATATTGATATTTACTAATTTTATCAAATTCGAAGTGAGTATAATCTTTTACCTTAAAATTTACTGAAACAGCACATCATACTGAAGCCAAAAAAAAAAAAGAGAGCTTCAAATTGATATAACCAACTTCATTAAATTTGGATTATAAATACCCTACAAACTTTCCATTTATACACAATCATCAAATAAATTAGATAAAACTATTAAGTTGAAAAAAAAACTACAAAATTTTTCCAAAAAAGTATAACCGGTTTTTAGCACATCCCAAAAATGATCTAAAACATTTTTAGAAATGTAACTTTCATTTCGATCATTTTAATATGTAAGCATATATAAATAAAATCACTATCCAATTCTCCCATAAATTGCCCATAACTTGCTAGGGATGTGAAACATAGAGTTGAAGCAGGCTCGGGCAAGAAAAAGAGATGAAAAAGAAGACAACGGAAGAAGAGTAGAATGAGAAGAATAATAAAGAAGAGGAAGAAAAAGAGAATAAAAAGAGAGAAGAAAGGAAAAAGAAAAAGGAGAAGATGAGCAGGAAGGAAGGCTCATATAAGAAAAATTAAAAAAGAAAAACAAAAGAGAATGAAAGTTAAAAAGGCGAAGAAAAAAAAATGAGAAGGAAAAGAAGATGTGAAGAAAAAATAAAGAAGAGAGGATATTGGGATTCAAGTAAAAAAATCTGACTTATCGAATTTTCTCCATAGATCGAGTTTGCTTTGAGTTGTAGGCTAAATGAATTAAATAAGGAAAATTTCTTTCAAGGTAATAAAAGAAATGATATTGATGAGGGGTAGGCTGCCTACGGCCCATTGGACCAGGCAAAAAGTAGCCGATCCAACCTTTCCCTAGACCGGCAAAGCCATTGTCTTTATTTCGTACCTGTCTCCCCGTGCCCGAGTCGTTCTTTCCTCTTTCCCCGCCCCCCCCAGGCCATAATCTCCTATAACCGCTCCTAGCCCATTGCAAACCTTCCTTTTCTTCCCCCCCCCCTCCCCCCCCCCCCCACCCCCCCCTCTCCCCTCTCCTCTCTCCCTCCCCTCT
>NW_018165063.1:143697-178475 GCF_001263595.1 Phalaenopsis equestris
CCCCCTCCCTTCCTAAGGTCTTACCTTTGTTGTTTTTCTCTCCTCCCCTATGTATATATGTTGTCCTCTTAGGTCTAACCAGTTTTTCTTGTTGATTTTTTTTGTTCCATGTGATCTTCCCGGCGTTTTCCCTCACGCGAGGCTGTTTCCTTCGGCGGAGTGGTCCTGCAGCTTTATCCCGCCAAGATGGTGTGTATCTCCACTCGATCCCTCCTCCCGGCGTCACCCTCCATCGGTGTTGTCATCTCAACTCCATCCAACAGGTCATCGGCGCTCCTAGGTCCCTCCAGTGGCACGGACGAGCCGCCCTCTCCCTCCAGATTGCCGCACCGCCCTCTCCCTCCAGATTACCGCACCGCCCTCTTATGGCTCGTCTTTCCTCTGTCGTGCCTCCCAGCTACTCCACATCAAAGCGCCGTCGCTCCAAACCCCCTCTAGAGCTACCTCCCGTCGTGCTAACCTACTCCAGCGCCCTCCTCCGTCAGCCCCCAGGTCTATTATCTCCCAAAACTTCGGCTAGCAGTTGCCTGTTCCCTTAGCCCCACCTTCAGCGAATTTCCAGCAGCCTTCCTGGACGATCGCACTAGTTTCTCCACGCTATAGGACTGTATTTTTACTTCACGCTCATTCTAAGTCTGCAGATCCTATTTCTTTATTATTTATGATTTGTTTTGTTTTACTGTTTATGTGTTTGTGTATTCTTGTTTTGTTGTTTATGTGGCATTGTTGGAGAGGATTAGTCAATATACTCGTTTTAAAATTCAACAATAAAATGTTGCATTTGAATCTTGGATTGGGTTAACTCTGGAATAAGTTATTTTATGTTAATTGTTTTCAATTTTGAATTGTAATTTAGAAATTTGTGTATATTGAGAAAATTAATGTTTCTGTTAAGTTTTTTGCAAAAGAAAAGGATCGAGAAGATAGATATAAAATAATTTGTCCCAACAAAGATCCTACCATTTGGATGAGACATTAAATCTCTAATACAGTAAAAAAATAAATCCTAAGTCTAATATTTATAGAATTTTTCCATATTTAGAATATCATTAATATCTAATATTGTTAGTAAAGTTAAAAAATTATTTATACAATAATTTGTTTTAAGAAATTGAATGATGATTCTATTACTTAAGTCTTAAGATTATTTCATAAGATAATGCATAATAAAATATCTAGATATAAACTTTTGAGGCTTTTACATACAAAGCACCCAAAACATCCATATTTACCTATCGCACACCAAAGCTTTCATAATTACAAACATCATATAAAAAGTAACACTCACTATCACATTTTAATAGTCAAATTCATCTTTTCATCAATAGATAAAGTGTTGTGCGTGAAAAATGAAACTTAGGGTGTGAGATAGGTAAATCCATAAGAATTGGGTGCTATGCATGTAATTTTCCCTAAACTTTTACAGGGTATATTTTAGATTAACATATGTTTATAGAGGTTAATGATAATAAGTACATTGCAATGTTAAGTATTAAGAAAATTCTGCCATGTTGAAAAGAAGAGAAGACTAAAAAGTTATATTATGTGAGATATGGAGGCAAATGACAATGACTTGCACGGGAATACAGGAAAGATCTGACGAGATAATTATCCTTATGGGCCAAAAGAGGTTTTCCAACATATACAAAATGAGATTAATGTCTATACTAAGAGAAAAAATAAAAACTAAAAAGGGAGGCAAACAACAAATCAACAATACACCCAAGAATCCATACTTAATGTAGGAACCAATAAAATAAAAAACAAGTAAAAAAAAATCCATACATGATCAAGTAATCTCCACTACCCTATTATCTTAAAGAAAGAAGTAAGGTCGTGCACAAAATACTTAATTTATGATTTCATGACTGGGATTTCACCAAAATTTAGGTGCTTCAGCCGCTTCTCTTGATAAAATGCAAATTCCAAAGAATGTTTATGAGGCAAAACTCTTGAGCAGAAGAAAATTGTAATGAAATAAATTCAAACTTTGAGAAAAATGTTATGTCGAAAGTTTATGAACTTCCACCAAGATAAAATTGATCGGATGCAAATCGAGTATAGTATCAAAAATAAAACAATATGAGCACGAATAACTTTAAAACCTAACTAATTGGTCCAACCAGTCATATGGTATTGACTATAAGAAAATTCTCTCCCATTATTTAAAGTCAACACAATTCTAGTTTCACCCTTTCAAGTTGCAATTTTAGACTGGTCTCTAGATCAAATTTACAATACAAATGTTTTTCAAAATGAGGATGAGAAGGTAGACATTATGGACAAAGTAAACATGAAAATTTCATATGATTTGAATAATTAGAGAGACGTCAACAAAGTATACAGAAAGTATGTAGAGTCAAAAGCTATATATGACCTCAAATAATCCACTTATGTCTAGTCTGATATATTCTTTAAACTTTTTAAAAAGCCTAAGAGTACTCAGTATCAAACTGGTTAGATTCTTTTTATAAAATACTCACCATAAAAATTAACTAAAACGGTTTCTGGCAAGAGAAATTGAGAGAAAAATTAATAAAATTACTATACTTTATGGTATGGAATCGACATGAACAAAGCAAAATATTGTAATTTACCAAAGGAAGCATATTCTTTTTCTACTTCAAGATATGATAATGCTTTGATTAAGCTAGAAGAAATTTCAATGGACCTTTAAAAAGTTTGGGATCACCACCAAAAGCATGTCCTTTGAAAATGTAGGTACTCATCCTGATATTGGGTTCCATATTAGTGTTTTAAGCACATACATGAACAACCATAATAAATATTACATAATAGTTGTTCATCATATTCTAAAATATCTCAAGATGGCACAAGGAAAAAGCGAACCATACAAAAATTCATTTAAAAAAAAACAAGTGAAGGTTCCACATATGGTGATTGGATGCATGACTAAATATTCACCTCTAGTAATTATACTTATGTATTGGAAAATTATATTTGCATAGAGAAGTAAAAAAGTATATGGTCTCGGAAAGTGTGATGAAGTTACATGCAAAGCATTGGCTATGGAATATGGTTAAAAGGATTGTTAAGAAAATAAAAAATACCAAGTGGAGAAATCTTTAAAATTGCATTATGATAGCTATGCTAGCATAAATATAATAAAAATCATGTCCATCATGATAGGACTAAACACTTTGAGATAAATTGACATTTCATCACATTAAAAATTGAAAATTGACTAACCAATTAAATTATATTTCCTATAAACTCTCAGATTCCATATATCCTCACCAAGGCTTTAGTCAAAATAAATTTTGATAATGTGATAAAGTTGGACTTGATCAACGTATAAGACCTTGCATGAAGAGATGTTGAAATAATCATGAATCTGTAGCTAACACAATCCCATTCACACCAATCTAACAATCTAGCTATAAGGACAATAATTTCTATCCACAGCAACCCTGGACAATATCCTGGACAATAGCATTATCTCTTTTTTCTCCTCTTTTTTTTGAATGAGTGAAAAATCATAAAATATGTGGCTTGAATCCCAATACACCAATTCATTTCTATTGGGCGGTTAATTCTGGATTCTAGAATAAAACTGAATTTCAAATTGACTTGTTTTGTAAATAGTTATTTCTCGGCCTGTTTATGAATAGCTTTTCATCTTTTTTTACATAGAGCCAACGAATAAATCCAATCATAAAATTTCCCATTTTCTAATCTTCTCACTTCTCATTCTAATTATCAAAAAATATATAAAGGAGAAATCTGAACCATTAGAGTTCTTCTAGAAAGAGATGTGTATTTGCAATAGAAAATCTAAGCACGTTTCAGATTTAGCTGTTATGATTAAAGGTCTCAGATTTTCTTAATAACATGGATATATTTTTCAAAATGAAACAATAGAATATGCAACAGGAGAAGTAGAAGAAATAAAATTAGAACAATAACATCTTTCTTAAACGTTCAATTACATAAGTATGAATTTGAGAAACTAAAGCTAAATATGGAAAATAACAGCCACACACGTACACATACATGTTGGCGGTCAAGGGCTCTGCTAGGGTTTCGTCTGACGGCAATTCCCAGCGCTGAAACTATCGGACTCACTTCTTTTCTCCCCTGCTAAGCTGGCAAATCGTCTCTTCCAACCCGACGACTTCGCTTTGTTCGCATACCGAAGACGACAACGACGTCTCCGTTCGCACGTCGTTTCTTAATCGACGACGTGTCTTCGTTCACGGCCGACGAAGACGATCCTAAACGACGACAAACTGCTCGCTTTCGTCTTCCTGCTCGACTAGTTCGCACGTCGCAGACGGACGAGCCTTCCTGGCAGATTTCCTTTTCGTATCCTATTCTTATCGTGGCCCAACATCTCTCCTGACCGTGACATCTCGGGAGGGAGATGGCCTCGATGATCCGTTCCCATGCAAATGCTCTTGCCGGCGACTTGTCCTCTGCTAGTGCCCCTCCTCCAGATTCAGCGTCTGGTTTTGCTATCAGTAAGTCTTGCAATGTTCCAGAATCTTTCCGTGAGGCTTTTGAAGGTGGAAGTGATCACAATTTTATCAGAATGCTTGGAAAAAAAATGGGAAGCCTGCACTTATTCTCACAGAGACTGAAACCGGTACTCTCGCGTCCTCTTGGCGTTTTTCACTAGTGGGGAAATTCACTTATGGTCACCCAAAACTGGAGATCATTAGGAAGGAGTTTGATGCTATGAAACTATTGGACAATTGGAACATTGGCCTACTTGACGGTAGACATGTACTTATTCAGTTATCTCATGATGCAGATTACACTCGCATTTTCTCTCGTAAAACTATCAAGATTGACAATCATTTTATGAAGATTCTGAAGTGGACAGCCGGCTTTGATCCAAAAGCGGAGTCCGCTATTATTCCCGTTTGGATAAAGTTTCCGGGGTTAAAATTACATCTTTTCAACATGAAAATCCTCTACTCTTTAGCAACTGCTTACAATAAGCCTCTCAAGGTGGATAGTCCTACACTTGCTGTCACTAGACCCTCTGTGACTTGTGTGTTAGTGGAGAGAGATATTACTCAACCAGCTCCGGATGAAATATGGATTGATACTATTCAGAACGGGTATTGACAAAATGTTGAAATAGAACCACATCCTCCCTATTGCTCTCATTGTAATATGTTTGGACACAACTCTACTATTTGATATCGATTGCATCCTCATCTAAAGCCAAATATCACAAAAGAACAACCACCTATTATCCCTGTTGAGAAGATGCAACCTGATCCTCTTCCCAACACCGTTGTTCCTGAGGAAGAACAACTTACTACAGCTACAGATCTAGTTGTGCATATACCACCCACTGTTATTGAAGAAGACTCACTAACACGTCAAGACACACGAGAATGCTCCTTTGATCCAATAATAGATCAGCCGGTATAACAAGTAGTTGCTTCTAATGTCCAATAATCTGCATATTCCCAGCACACTTTAAACAAAGATCAAGTAAATCAATCTTCGGAATAAAAATGGCAGGTTTATTCCAGGAGGAAGAAGAAGAAGAATGGAGGCCGACTCCAGCTCGGGAACATATTGGATGATACATTGGTTACTACTGGATGATATATTGGTCACTACTGGAAATGACAATCATCTCACCAACTTATTAGCTTGCTCCTTTCCTAGAACCAGAGGTAGAGGCAAATCCAAATTGGGTGCTCTCTAGCCACCGGATACCTTGTATTTCAATAGTTTTAGGTTTTTTCTTTTTGTCTCTAATGTACTTTTCAATAATTTCTAATTTTGGAATCCCTTTTGGTTTTGGTGTTGGAAGGGAGCCATGTTTTGGGCCCTCCAACACATTGTATCAGCATCTTACTTTTTAGTTAATATATTAGCCTTTTGGGCTTAAAAAAAATGGAAAATAGCAACCATGGCGAATTTAACGCCTTGGTTGTAGCAAATCAATTTTGTAAATCATGCATGTCCCCAGAGAGCTAAGAAAAAAAAAAGTTTTTGAAACAAAAGTGATGACTACAACAAAAATTTGTACAATTGATATCTACCCCTCATGCATTAGTCTGAATTAGTGCATACGAATGAAAAAAATTTTAATTATCAGCATCTATCCGTAATACACAATAATGAGCAGTATCTCTTCATTTCCCTTCAGTGTAACATGCTTAGATCCTACCCATTGGCATTTAACACCTACAAATACGATAGGATGTGCCAAAAACAATGAAATCTAAATATTTGAGGTATGGATATATTATTACTAAATGAAATTTTTGTATATGAGAAGATCTCGTTCCCTGTCAGGGCTTTCAGTGCTCAATGTTGTAGACAATTCTTGTAATACTGCAATTTTCCAAACATAACGAAATAAGCATTATATGCTAAAGAAACAATAAAGCTTAATATTCAAAGAAGAAACTGCATTTCCATTGAACTGTAGAAATGTTACAGAAACAAGGTGAAGGCCAGAAAATCAAATAGAAAATTACGAGTTTTATCTTTCACAACACAGCAAAATAATGACATGAACAAAAAAAGATATTGAACAAGAATCAAAATTAATAGGAAGACCAAAAGACCTAAAGACCAAATATAACTTAAATAGCATCTGCAATACCAAAAAAATGTGAAGTTGTAAGATTAAATTTCTCCAAAACTTCATAACTCATAAGTAACAACACCTCTCTTCCAAAATATGAATTTTTGAATAACTAATCGAAGGAATTTTATTCATCCCGTCACTTTTCTTCTTTTGCTATTGAAGAACTGTGAGGGTCACTTTGAAAGGATGGTAGGAAACAAATCAAGGCGTGATTTTTCAAACTTTAAAATTATGGCATGAGATCTTCCAGGATAAATGAAAAGTCTTATTCGAACAAAAATTTTTCACTAACAAAATTATTGATCTATAGTACCTCAATCTACAGATCTTTGATATCCTGATAAACAAGCATCCTAAGTACATCATCTACCATGATATGAAAGGGAATGGGGAGCTCCTGTAGTTCTCATAGACTCTCACGAAGGGCCCATTCATTTTTCACTTAAAAAAATCTGACAAAGAAGTTTCTTAATGTTCTTTCATTAAAAGATCTAGTAATTTACTTTTGAAAGAAATACAACCATACACATCACCGATAAACCTGTCTATCCGAGCCAAAATCTCCAATGTTAGTTTAGCCCCACGCTTTCTGAAAATGACAATCAATCCAACAACAATCATCATGGCCCGACAAAAAAACTGAGAAACACAAACCTCGGTTAACTATAGAACATACTTTAATTCAGGCACAAGTAGAATTGAAGGCTAACATTCAAGTTCACCTCATAAATTGTGATATATCTAGGTGGAAACGAACAAGCTCGATCAAACCTATTAGAGAACTTAACCGCTATAGGACTCTAAAAATAGAAGAATTTCACGGAATTTGTAGACAAAAATTCAAAAAAAGGAGAAAAATTCAAATTTTGAAGGTTCAATTTGCTGGCGAAGCCTTGGGTGAATATGCGTGCTCATGCACCCATACAAGTGCATACAATACGCAGCTGCGTGCGCACGCAAGCTAGCATGCAGGAACAGTTTGCTAACCATTTTGTGAGTGCGAATGATTACACAAACTCTCCGGCCCGCAAAACTGCTAACCAACGTCCACGTGCACCCACACTTGAGCACCTGCACACACCTCCGCGTGTGCCAATGGCAAGCACAAGCGAGAACCCCGCTCCAGCAGAGCTCATGTGCATGACCGCAACCTCCTACCCGCACACACACGTGCACGCCACCGCACAAGTACACACCAGCGTACTCCACCTTAAACAGAGGAGCATCCATGAGGACCTATACTTTCACATGCGCCAAGTACACAATTATTGCCAAAAGTGGCAACAACGGCATAATCAAAGGTTTTTTCAGAAATATTTGTTCTGCTATTTTAGACATTCCGAACTAAATTTTGGCCTTTTTAGATCTCCACAGAGCATCCATGACAACTCAAATCTCTTGAAAGTAAGAAGTTTTGTAATATCTGAAATTATGTTAAATACTTCTCAATAATAATTGCATATTTCAGACGACAAAAGCGATGAAAATAGAGAACAATTATTGTATCACCAAAAAATAATATTCAGATCAAACACAAATCTTGATGCATATTTTATAAGAGATCTTCCAAATTCAAATTAATTATCATCCAAAATTTGATTTCCTCAAATTTATAATCAAACTAAGCATCTCGGTAAGAGGAACCCATATTTCAATCCAAAACCAATCAAGCTCTAATCAAGTCGTTGAAGCTGAATATTAATTGAATGGTCAAATGAACTCCAAATTTGTCATATTTATAGTTAAATTGAGTGTCTTGACGAAAGGAATCTAGCGAGCCTAAAATCGCTCAATTCTGAGATTATTAAAAAATTAAGGTCCTTCAAAAATCACCTAAGATCAACGGGGGTCAACATGAACCGTTCAATCAAGTGGTTAGGAAAGTTATGTGACAAAAAACCAAAGTGTCTCCTCAAAAAACTATAAATAGACTCCCTTCTTCACTTGGAGGGGCAGGAGAAGAAGAGAATGAGAAGTGAAATTCCAGAGTCTGAGCAGGAGAAAAGACCCAACAAGTAACCAACGACTTCCGTAGTCACCAACCACCATCGATCACTGGCCTTCATAGCCACCGATCATCGTCAACCACCACCCACAGTCGCCACTGACCGTCGATCATCGGGGCATTACTTGCAACTGTTATAATCAGACTACGATTGTTGTTGAATTTCCAAACACTTATATTTTTTAGCTATATAAAAAAAAATATAATTTTTAGTAGAAAATTGCAACCCTGTTCTCCCTGTCATTAGAGAAAAGCAACCCCTGTAATTGAAAACATATAGTGGATTACTTTTATTTGGTAAAGGCATGTAGTTTTTTCCCTTTCAAAGCTTTTCCCATGAAAAAAAATTTGGTGCCTCCCTTCACTATATTTTTTAATCTGTTATGTGTTGAATTTTCATACAATGCTAAGATGATAAATTATCACTCTAGCGTCATAAATTTTCTAACATTCAACAAGAATATTATTGCATTAACCTATTTAAAATTAATTTCCAATGTTAAATTATTTGTACTAAGTTAATTTAATAATACAATTCCCTAATTTATATTATTGTTCACATGATTAATGTCCTGCAACATATCAATTGACAATTCCACTAAGCAATATAAATTTTTTAAAACCAAATATATTAACAACATAATGATATGGATATATTTTGACAATAGATTAATAAAAATGGGTAAAGAGATAAAACAAACAGGAACACATATGTCCAAGATAACAATAGCAAGTCAAAATGCACATGCAAAGGATTAGACAAAAGAGGTTATAGTTTTAAGATCTAAAAATATAAATTTTTCATAAAGGTATACCTTACTTCTAAATCTCAACTTATACTATGGATAAAATGTTCAAGTAGATATATGTCGTTTCCCACGCTCGACTCTGCTAGGGTTTCGAGCCATGTCGAACCCTAGCAACCCTTACCGCAAGATCTTTTCGCCGGCGTCGAAGCCGACTTCGTCGTCCCTCTCCATCGTCGTCGTCTCTCCTCTCGCGTCTCGTAGTCTCTGTTCGAAGCAAACTGCGGCTTGCGTCGTCGTCTCTCCGACAGATTTCACATGTCGCATCTCGTCGTTCTGTATCTCACGGAAGATGGGAAGGTGTCGCAGCGCCAACGTCGTCGCCTTCCGCCAGAGGGTTCGCGGCTGCCTGCGTCTGTTGTGTCGATCGACAGCTTGCTGAAGAAATGACTTCTGGACGCTCCCACGCCGCCGCCCTCGCCCGTGCGCCACCCACGCCAGTGATAACCTCGTCTACGCCCCTCTTTTGAATAGGTTTCCGCAACGATACCACAACAATTTTGCTCTTGGCATTGAAACCGGATTTCTCAAAAAAGCTTTCCGTAAAAACGACAAACCTGCAATCTTTCTCACTGAGGCAGAGATCTCCACCTTTGCTGCGCCCTGCCGACTGTTCTTAGTAGGTAAGTTTATTTATGACAACCCTAAACTTGAGATAATTCGAAAGGACTTTGAGCAAATGAAGCTGAAAGGGGGTTGGAAGATCGGTAAATTGGATGGTCGTCACATTCTTATTCAATTATCAAATGACGAAGACTATACTCATTTGTTTGCGAGAAGAGTTCTTCGAATAGAAAACCAGGTGATGAAGGTTTTAAAATGAACGGTGGATTTTGACCCTCATACTGAACCTCCTACCATTCCTGTTTGGCTGTGCTTCCCAGGTTTGAAGATCCACCTTTTTGATCAAGAGCTTCTCTTCGCTTTAGCGATGGTATACGGTAAACCCCTCAAAGCTGACACGCCTACAGTGAATCTGACTCGGCCTTCAGAAGCCAGAATTTTGATAGAATGGGATATTACCTTACTTTTTCCGGGAGAAATATGGATTGGCACACAATATCAGAGATTTTGGCAGCAAGCAGAACTTGAACAAATATCACTTTATTGTACCCACTGCTCTATGTTTGGACATTCTCCTTCTCAATGTTATCAGTTGCATCCGAATTTAAAACATTCAAGTAAAAGCGCTTTTGGATCTGCCCCACCTCATACATGTCCCTCCACCGCTCCTGAGTGCATTTCACAGACTATTGAAACACCGGTTGACACGATGCCACCTCTCCCTCCCACTACCGGAGATAATACTGCCTCTGTTCTTCCGACTGATATATTGGCAGATGGTTTACTTGGGTCCGATAATTAGGATAGTGTTGAAGCTCCACATCTCCAGGATGCAACAGGTGTTGAAGAGACATGTTTACCATCTCTTCAGAATCAAAATATTATTACTGCTAGTCAGGAGCTGGGGGCTCATTCTCTCCTACATGGCCAACAATCTGTTGACCACACCGATCAGATGAGTCGGTCCTCAGATGAGGAATGTCAGGTATACACATCTAGAAAGAAAAAGAAGAATGGAGGCACACCCCAACTTGGGAACTTAATGGATATTGGGAACTTAATGGATGATACTCTAGTAACTTCGGGTAATGGAACGACACTCAGCAATTTGTTAGCTGTCTCCGCTCCTAGAACTAGAGATAGAGGCAAGACCAGGCTAGCTCGTGCATAGCAGCTTATTTCCTGCAAGTTTTGTTTTTTATTTTTTATTATTATTTTTTTTATCTATGTTTCATCCTTTTAGGATGCTAGTGTCTGATGTATCGTATGGGTAGGGTAACTTTTTTTTTTGGTCCTCTTATACAATCTCTATGTATCTTTTCAATGTCAATAAAATTAGCCCTTGGGCGTTTATAAAAAAAAAGTATGGTTCAAAAAAATCAACATACAGTATAAAATCAGGCAATTGAGACAAACTACAACATAAATATATGCACATTATACATCAAAACCTGATAATAAATGTTAATATTGCACAAGATAGATTATTAACACCTGAATTAACGAAATATTAGCACCTTAACATTATTGATGATGGAACTTCTTATATTCTGCTACACGGAGGGTTTAGCTTATTGTGATAAACTGCAACAATCTAATTTGCTAAGCCTGTAAAAGGAACATTACATGGTTCTGCATAATTAATACTGCTCACCTTATCTGCATTCTTATGAGATTCTTCAACAGCTTTTGTTAATTCTTGTACACGTTTCTCGTAAATATCGGGGCTCGATGACTTGACAGGATGAGCTGAATCCTCTTGAGGGGATCCTGCAGAAACATTCCTTGCTTTTGAGTACCTACGCAGCATAACATCGTTTATATGTGTTTGGAGGGCTACACAAATTTCCTCCCCCTGCAAAGTTTAATCAAAGACAGAACACTTCAAGAAAGATTCACCTCCAAAATTGAACAAGTCTAAAGGAATTGGACAAATAAATAAACATACATACATATATTTAATATATATATAAATGTATATATATATATATATATATATTAATTTAAAGGAATGGCCGAAGGCTATTTGACGAGCCCCGGCCATCCGTGTGCTAAATATGACCTGCTTTGTTTCAAATTGAAAAATATGAAGAACGCCAGCAACCCTCATCTTAAAGAAAACAGCTGCGTTGCTGCTACCAAATTGCATAATATCTCTAAGCTCTGAAGAGTGCAAGTACTCCTTTGGAACTGGACGAAAAAAATGGACCTACACAGCAATAAAAAGAAATTTATCCTGATCACAGTAGATATCAGAAGTGTTTGAGGCATTGTAACTAACCCCACGCTTATTTATGCCTAAATTAACACGACCAGGTAGAAGACCTATTGGATCATCTATCTTCCGCACGCTGAAGAAAACTGAGTTTCCATAAGGAAGACCATGAAGGACCCTAAGAAACTGCTGCCTTGCATCATCCTTCGACAAGTGCGCCTGCATGGATTAGAAAACAATGTAAGATGTGAATAATGAAAACTTAAAATTTTTCATGTTATCGCATTCGTTTCTAGCAAAATGTTGCTGAGCTGTTTCGTACAAATCAAAGACAAGTTACTCTCACAAGAGATGAACTACCTGCTCTACAAGTTTCGCCATGGTCATAAAAACATAGGTTTACAAATTTGTACTAAATAAGTCTTTTTGAAAAGAAAAGAACTAAGTAACAGCTGAGGCCTTAATGCTTGATATTAAATGAAATTTCATTAAACAGTACCAAACATTATGATGAATCTCAATTTGGCTATCATAGCTAAATAAATGTGTAGGCTTCCATCTACTCTCTGAGAAATGTTAAACAGATAGCGGATCACGAAAAGATGGATGATAATTAACATTTCATAATAGCACGTACACTAAGCGCCCCATTCTAAGGAAAATAAATTTTTTATTCAATTGCAGTGGGTGAATTATAAAGTTTTCAAGGATTATGTCAAAAAAAGTATATTGCCATCAAATATTTTATTGGAAAGTAGAAGAAAAAAAGAGCAACTTACGAGTCGACTAACTAAATCATGTTGATGAGAAGATAAATACAAGATAATTGTTTGTAAAATGATGCAATTTAAAACTTGATATTACTTCGAAAATAGCATTATCTAATGACAGAGTAGTTACCAACAAATTATAGCGAGAGAGAATCTCAAGTTCCCATTCTCTCTTTGCCCTCGTAATTGCAATTTGCCGTGGTAAAAATCTTTCAATCAGCGAAACCCACTCACTGTAAAGAAAGCCATTGTTTTAAAAGAAGTCCTGCATTAACAGATCATATATGGAAAAGGAGAAATGCTTGATAACAACTATTGAATGACAGATTTTACTTGGTACTCACACACATTTATCAGGATTATCAAGAAATCCAATTTCACATAAAATTTGAAGAGCAGATAATTGAGCAGCATCATCCCTGCCAACTGGATAATTTCCTAAAACATAGTCATGTTGCAACTGCGAAACAAAAAGAATGATATACTAAGCTAATTATCAAAAGAATTAGACCATCAAATCCAAAATGCTGAAGGGTATATGAAGTGCATTGTAGAGATTCTGAATTAACATACTTGAACATAGGACAGCTGCATAAACATAAGATCAGTAACAGCTTCATCTGACTCCCGAAATAACCTTTTCTTAAATGTAAGTTTACAATGCAAAATTTCCCCTTTACTACGGTCTTTGACTGCTTTAAATTCAGCCAACAAATCCCCGATATATTTGTTATCGTCCAACCCAAAGAATTCCTCTGCATAAGAGCTTAGTAAGTCAACTGCCTTCTTAAATCTTTATTTTAAAACATAAGGAATAGGTTTGAGGTGTGGAAATAAAAAATTAAGATCTGAAATATTACCATGACCAATGTCAGAAGATTTTGCGCCTTCTACAACCTTTCGACATTCAAACAAACTAAAAGTAGAATAGTTCAAAAGTTTGATTATGCTTGCAAGCTCCTGATTAAGATAATAGTCCATGAGCAACATACAATTCATACACGAAACAATTATAAAATTTATTTTCATAAAGAAAGCACAGTAATAATCAGAGAGAGAGAGAGAGTTTTGGGGTATAGTGGCAACAAATAAGCAATAACACAATGTAGAGGGGAAAGTAACCATGCTTTTCCGTCATGGAGTTTAGCAAATCAATATTAGCGGTGCAAAGGTTAGATCCATAAGTTATGGTAACACACGGCATCATTTCTTGTTGTTATCACCTTATAATTCAACTATTGTTCATGTTAAGAACTCCAAACTGAAATTGTAAAAGAGTAGCAACAAACAAAAAGCAACACAAGCCCATCTCATTTATAATATGGCCCATTTTAATTCAACTGCTTAGTGTAAACAAATGATGGAGAAAACAAAATCTCTATAAATGCAAGGTATCTAAGGGTCTCCCAAGGCATCTAAGGGTCTTCCCCAACTAACGAGCAAACATTAACGTTTGTTACAATCTTCTGGGAGTCTGAAACTAAAACGAACTAAAAATGCATGTCTCCCCTCTATTATTGAATGCTCCCAAAGTGATCCGTTGTCAGCTTAAACTAGATCTGAAGTGGGGGTAATCCGAACTCCTGCAGGGTGGCACCGGTGGTAAGATGTCGACCGTGATATCCTGAAATACCCTCTACATGCATGTCCCATGTCTGAAGTTAGTGTCTCAGTCGTAGCATACATTCGTCACCAAAACTAGTCTCACCAATATTGCTCTACTGGCAAGGGCTCCTGTGATCTCGAGGACCACCAAAGGAAGTAGAATGATGTGCTTCCCATCATTGGTGAAGGAATGTGTTTATGATTCCCTCATGTTGAGTCCTTCGATCAAACTGTCATGGTCTCCCCAACAAAAAGTGACCAACAATCACAGGAACCACGTCACACCATACATGATCCTGTATGTAACGCCCATTTTCAGTTACCCGAGAGAAGAAACGAAGGAAAGAATGAGGAGAAATGACGAATCGATAACCGAAGAAGTGAGGAGACAAGAAACCGAATAGAGGGGAGAGGAAGTGAGGAGTCGGAAATGAAGGGATTTCTTCATACTATAAATTGAAGAGTGGGGAGACAAGGGAAATCATCAGATCGACTTACATGGAGAGTTGAACGACGAGCACGAGAGACGACAGGCGCAAGTTAGGGCTTCCCCATACTTTGATTGAAATTGAGGGCGGCGTCAGTGGCTGACAACATCTCTATCGAGCAAAGGAGAAGGCAGTATCGATACCATGCAGAGAAGAAGAGGAAGACATAAGGCTCATGCAAGAGAGCAGAAGCCGAGCTCTGGATCAGAGGTCGCTTTGCGTGCTGAGGGAAGAAATTTTCTCACATGGACTAGGGCTCGACTGAGATAAGCTTTAATAGATATTAAAATAAATATATATATATATATATATATATTAAATAGGTCAAAAGCTTATATACGCAATAGATATTAAAATAAATATATATATATATATATATATATTAAATTGGTCAAAAGCTTATATGCGAGCTCCCTGACCAACCTTATATGCCTAAGAATTTCATCTGACACAAGCGGGATCAAACCTGTGACCCCAGGGGCTATTTGAATTTTCATAAATATATATATAAGTAGTAGAATGATGATATACTATGCTCGCGCTCCGCTCTGCTAGGGTTTCGCCTCACGGCGAACCTTAGTGTCTGCTACACGATTTCTCGCGTCGTATATCGTCTTCGTCGTCGACGTTTGGTGCTCATGTCATCGCGTTGTCGCATTTCTGGCGGCAGAATTGTGCTTCGCGTTCGTCGAGTCGTCTCACCGTGCTGCGGTCTGGCGGCAGAGCTGTTCGTGCTTCGTGTTCGTGTGGGCCTTGCGCTCTAGCGTCAGCTTGACAGCTGAGCCGGGTCTCAGCTCGACACTGCTCTGCTCGACAGCTGAGCAAGGTCTAAGTCAGCCGTCTGTTGCTTCCTTGTAGTGTCTTGACTGCCTTACTTCATGGCAGCTTTTCATTCCTCTCTTGGGACTGAACCTACTTCGGAGGTGGGCAAACTCTCCTATGCTACAGTGGTTCACAAACATAGCTCCCCTTTAAACCTCGTCGATAGTGCTGTATTCCCGCAGATTTACCATGATTTTGTTGCAGGAAATGACGATTGCAATCTAATAAAAAAAGTTGAGCAAAAAAGCATGAAAATGGCGGGCAAACCAGCAATTTTATTCTCTGACGCTGAAATTTTAACTCATGCAGTAAAATACAAATTTACTAGTTGGAAAGTTCCAATTAGATTGCCCTAAGATGGAGATCATCAGGAAATATTTTGAAGATTTCAAACTGATTGGGGATTGAAAGGTGGGTCATTTCGACGGAAGACATGTTATGATACAGCTGAGCATAAAAGATGATTATACGAGGATTTTTTCAAAGAAATTCATCACAATTAAGAGCAACCATATGAAATTGCTCAAACGGACCCCTAATTTTGATGTCAGTTAAGAACCGTCAATTGCACCTATCTGGTTCTCATTACCTGAACTCAAGCTTCATTTCTTTGACCTACCTACCTTATATGCAATTGAGACTATCCTTGGAAAACTTTTGCAGGTAGACACACCTATAGTTCCAGTTCATTTTCCTGGGCTCTCTATTGCAAGGATTTTGATACACTTCATTTTCCTGGGCTCTCTATTGCAAGGATTTTGATTGAACGAGATATTACACTACCAGATATAGAAGAAGTCTGGCTTGGATCTGCTCATAATGGTTATTGGCAAAAAATCATTATGAAACAAATTACTACTGCAGGCACTGCAAGATGTTTAGACACCTGCAGGAGAAATATTTTAGATTGCATCCACAGTTGAGAACCAATAGTTAAAAATAAGAACACACTATTAGGGCACCCCATGTGTCTAAACGCACTCCTAACAAACCTGATGACAGCCAACCTGAAGAGGGAATCACCACAAGATAGTTGGTATCTACCCCTGGGATCCCTTCTTCTGACCATACTACAACGGATAATGTTCGAACTGAAAATTAGGATAGTCTCGCAGCTCCAATTCAGGAAGCGTCAGGTGCAGAGGTAACAATTCACACTTCACATAAACTGAAACCTATCGTGGTGACAACGACTGTCTTTCCTCTTACTGCGGTTCTAACACCAAATCAGATCGAGGATTGCATGAGTCAGTCTCAGATGAAGAATGACAGGTTTACACTTCTCGGCAGAAGAAGAAAGACTGGAGGCACACTCCAACTTGCAAATTTAATGGATGATACTCTGATTAGTTACAGCAATGACACGACTCTTCAAAGTTTGTTATCTGGCTCCGCTCCTAAAACTAGAGGAAGGGGCAAGACTAAACTGGCTCATCCCTAGCTACTTGTTTTCTGTATGTTTTAAATTTATTTTATATTTTATTGAGTTTATCTGTATCTTTTAGTTGGGGTATTACTGTACTTGTATCATATGGGTAGGGTCTTTTTTGGGCTCTTCTCATACAACCTTTATGTACTCTTTTTATTTCAAAAAATCAGCCCTCGGGCTTTTCAAAAAAAAAAAAAGTAGAAGGATATAAAGTGAAGTATGAAAATTTTCTGATTAATGTGATGTTAATATTTAATTAAAATAACAATTTATTTTTAAGTTTTGTAATGTGAACACCATATTTACGTTAGGTTTCCACTTTAAAAGAGTCAACATCAGAGCAAATCTTATTGAATTAAGCATTATTAGGGTGAGTACTCGTTTTTTTAATCTATAGTTATAATTTGTTTCTTCATAACTATTTTGTAGTTAATGACATTTGCACATATTTTATTCCGATTGAAATATTTTTTCTTATCGATCATATTGTTATCAATAGTTGTAGTCATTTACTCTCATACATTTGATGTATGTTTTATATAGTATTATGAATTGAATGCGATGAATGATATATGTATGTTGATTGTTGTATGTGTATGACTGACTTTAATAGAGTTACCTCTTAATGGTACTAGTGTGGAAACACTAACGTACTCGTGCACGTATATGAAAAAAATATTGATATTGATGTCTTAATTCACAATTTTAGATGTTGCTTCTCTGATAGTTGTACAGATATATAACAATATTAATATGTTATTAATATAGTAAAATTCTTTAAATAACATCAAATATTTATTTTTTTTTATTAAAAGTTTGACTGACATACATATTACTTATTTTTATCTTGTATTACTGTGATTTATAAGTATGAATATTCACTAGCATTGTTTAGTTTGCTGTTATTTTAAAATTAACATTTCAGATTCAATTAAGTGATTTAAAAGATAAACGATAGAAAAGAGAATGTATATAGAAGATGCGAATAACCAGTAACGAGGTAATTTTAAATATATTACTTTACTTCATTTTGATTAGTGACTCTTTCATCTTTTAAATTCTAGACAAATATATAAAATTTAGTTCTCACCATACGACCGTCAATTCTCGTCCCACGGACTAGGTCGTAACACTATAGTTAGCTCCCGATTGAAAACTCCATTAGGAACCTCCAGTCAATGATGCCTCCATTCTCTTGCTTCAGCCAAGTCCGAGAATATGACTGAGAGTGACTATGAGTCACGAGATCCGATTTCTCTACCATCTACTTAGAAGTCACATTCCTACTGCTCCCCATGGATGATGAGACTGCATACGTTTTTGTTCACCATGCAGCGGATGTAGAATATGTTGTGACGAAGCCACTATGAATCTGTTGTGACGAAGCCACTATGAATCTGTTGTATCCTCAGACTATGACCCGTCGCACCACAAGTGCCTCTCCTTCATCTAGTAACAGATGATACCTCTCCTTATTCTTCAGCTTTCTCCTCATCGCTAACCTCCTATATGGCGCCCTGTTCGGTAAATAACACGACTCAACTTATCGGGTAGCTAGAGACAATAAGCCCAAATTCGTGGTATCTGAAGCATTTTCTAACGGGAACTACAATATGCGTGCTACTCTTCTCAAGTTTCTTCATACAAGGGTTGGCTATATCTTTATCCGATCCATCTTTCTCAACTCCCTGAGGCGTGCTTCTGCAGGTATCACCAACTGTAGATAGTTGCCTGACTGGTGGTGATTATGTGCTTTGTTTCTACTATATTTTCACTTTCAATGCTAACATCTAGATATCCCCAAGTGATCAATAAGGCTGCAGTTATAGTGCTTTGCTACTAGCGGGCTTCAAGCCCCTTATGTACCGGGCTACAGAATGCTTCAGGTCGGTCAGCTCGCATTTCATCGATAAGTGGTCGAGCTGAAAGGTGATGTCACGACTCGCCCGGAGCTTGTAATTAACCAAGATGAGAACAGACAATCGAACGACGAGAATTAAGTTTTTTATATTCATTTACTATTTAACAATAGAAAGTCACTAAGCAATTCAAATTAAAACGCTAAAATTAAATTTATCTTGTTACTAGTTGCTCGCATCTTTTATAAACATTTTTTTTTCTAACGCTCGTTTTTTAATCACTTAATTAAATCTGAAAAAAGTTAGTTTCAAACTACTGTGAGCTAAACAATC
The DNA here is from genome assembly GCF_001263595.1 of Phalaenopsis equestris. Lineage (NCBI taxonomy): Eukaryota > Viridiplantae > Streptophyta > Magnoliopsida > Asparagales > Orchidaceae > Phalaenopsis > Phalaenopsis equestris. Next base: position 163,177 of record NW_018165063.1, read on the forward strand.
TAGTGAATATTTATATTTCTGAACTCCAATAATACATAAAAAAAGAAAATAAAATGCATCTTAGAAATTTTTAATAAATCAATACTAACATTTGTGATGTTATTAATAAACCATACTATATCAATAGCATACCAGTATTATTAAATATCTACACGACCATCACATAAGCACCATCTAAAAAATTTGTACCAATTAAAGTACTCCAATATTAATATCCTTTTTTCATATATGTGCACAGGTAACTTAGCATTCTCCCACTAATACCATAAAGGGGTGACTTTATCATGGTCAATCATGCACATACAAATATATAATTAAAATAATAATTTTTAATAATAAATATTTTATTTTCATTTGCATAAAAGTCAATATCTTTATACAAGATTCAATATCTACAATAATTTAAAAAAAACTGAACACAGATCATTCATACAAAATGAACAAAATCTCTTAGAATCCTAAATCATGGGTATGTAGTACCATAACAATAACAGTAAATGCAATTAGTCAAGAAGAAACAAAATATTACCATAGTATTAGAATATGAGTACACACATCGATGTCTATTAAATTGTTATTTGATTTGTCATAATGTCGACGCTTCTAAAATGGAACGCCTAAAAAAACATGGTATTCATATGAAAATTTAATTTTTTTTATTATGTTATTAAAATTTAATAATTTAAATTATTTTAATTAGCTAAAAAATTATTATTTTACTTAATATAATCTTATTTATTTTTTTATTCAATATATATGTGTGTGTGTGTTTAATTATATTATTAAATCAATATAATAGACTATTATCATATACCCTTGTCGAGCCCTAAACATGTGCAAACTGCGATTCCACCTCCTCGGATTGACCTCTTGCACGAACGCGCGAATGTTGTCACCGCCTTCTTACTCCCTTTTTTTCTCCTTTAGTCACTCAACATCGAGTGATCATTGCACAAAGGATCTTTGTCCATAGTGAAGATGAAGTCTCATTTCGCCGCTAGGGTTGGCCAACCTCTTCATCCTTAAATTTCTTCTTCTCCTCCTTCAGTTTCTCTCTCTGCACGTGGCTCATCATCTACCTTCGCACCAAATGCCAGCTCAAAGCTCGATAACGCCACAAGAGCAACTTTTCCTTAATCAGCCAGGAACCAGCTGCTCCACCTTTGCACCAAAAATTGCTTGACCCTACAGGTAAATCACTTGTGATGTTTTATAGAGTGAAATTTACCTTCTTGGCTTCCCGACTCTTTCTCTTCATCTCCCATTTCTTCGACTACCTGACCCTCTTGACTCGCCTCCCCCTCTTCGGCTTCCCGACTGTTCGATAGGGTTGGCCAACCTCTTCATCCTTAAATTTCTTCTTCTCCTCCTTCAGTTTCTCTCTCTGCACGTGGCTCATCATCTACCTTCGCACCAAATGCCAGCTCAAAGCTCGATAACGCCACAAGAGCAACTTTTCCTTAATCAGCCAGGAACCAGCTGCTCCACCTTTGCACCAAAAATTGCTTGACCCTACAGGTAAATCACTTGTGATGTTTTATAGAGTGAAATTTACCTTCTTGGCTTCCCGACTCTTTCTCTAAACTGGAAGTTACATGTGAACTCCTCCACGGAAAGGCTTCGTTGTTGTGGATTGTGGAGTTTCAGAAACATGACTTGGCGATAATGAGATGGAAGATATTTCTTCTACATGGCTTTCTTCATCTTCTTCCACTTAGTAATCTTATCGCTATCTTCTCTTTTTCCTCCATCTTTGCAAGTTCTCACACCACAAAAAGGAACTCTTCTTCAACTTGATAGCAGCTAATTTGACCCGTCTATTCTCTGACATATCTTTATACTCGAAGATCCGTTCAACAGATTGTAGCAAATCAATATATTCTTTTGAATTCAACCTCCCTCAAATTCTAGTGGATCTACCTTGATTCTGTAGTCTCTGTGTCCTCCAAATGGTGTCTTCTCTATAGGCCTCCTCTAAAACTGGATTTTACAGTTTGTGTCCTCCAACTGATGTCTTCACTCTTTATGCCTCATCTGATACTTGATTCTGAAACGTTGTGATCTTTCAACTTCATCACTGACATCTTCCTTATGGAAGGGGTTAAAATTTTCATGTCTTTCTCCTCTTTGGCTTTCCCTCTCACCATCAAGGGTAAATCCCACCTACGTGTCATCCCCAATGTGTATCAATCTCTACTAAAGTAGGTGGATCTCTCGTTGTATCTCTTCCCGAGTAGGCTCGGGTAGTTATCTCCATAGTGGCAGTCAAGGGTTTAAAGTTGGGAGATGCAAGAGGGTGTAGGAGACTAATTGACGATGTCAAAAAATTAATTTGGGTAACTGATTTTGAAAATAAGCAAAGAAAAATTAAGCTAAGGTCGAAATGTGTCTAAGGTTAAGAATAGGAAAGAGAATTTTTTGTAGGGGAAAAACGCGGATGCCACAGAAAACCTAGTATATGACTAGGGTTAGGCTAGCTATGAAGAAGCAAATGATACCTGAGTTAACCCAAGACATGATTTTGCTTCAGCAAATAATTTTGTAATTGTTAATACTTTATTAAGAAAAGAGATGGACATATTATTACTTATAAAAAATGGATCTAATAAAACACATTGATTATTTTCTTATGAGGAAAAAAGATCGTCGAGAATGTAAAGATTATAAGGTCATTCCAAGTCAAAATTTAAGTACACAACATCTATTACTAGTTTTGAATTTTAAGATGAAGAGTTGTAAGATAAAAAATACTATAAATCATTGTCATAAAATTATACAAGCACCAAAATAACACAAATAAAATTATTTTTATGAGTAAACTTCAACATTTCAAGATTTGGGATGTTAATGAAGAAGCAAATTTTATCTGAGATAAAATAACAAACACTATTAAACAAGTGAGAAAATATCTACTTGGAAAATCAAAAAAAAATTTACAAATAAAAAAAGTTGGTGGTGGACTAATAATGTACAATAAAATATAAAATATAAGTTGTGTTATAAAAATTGACTTAAATCTAAAAGTTTGGAGAATTAAGAAAAATATAAGGTGACTTACAGCGAGTCCAAGAGAATAATTTGTGATGCTAGAAATTATGTTTGTAGTGATCTTAATAACATATTAGATATTAAAGCGGGTGAAAAAACATATGTATAAACTAGTCAAACAAAGAGAAATGAAAAGTAAGGATTTCACTCAAGTAAAGTATTTTAAAGATGAAAATCAAAAAGTGTTTTTCTAAGAAGAAGATATTCAATATAGATGAGTGAGCTATTTTGAAAAACTTTTCAATGAAGTTTCTGAAAATACGATCGAACTTAGTGATCTTAATATCGTTAATAATAATCAAATATTTTTATTTTTATCATTGCATTAGTAAAAAATAAGTTGATGAGGCTCTGAAGAGAACCAATGATGGAAGATCAGTAGGATCTGATGATATCCCAATTGAAGTGTGAAAATATTTAGGATATTTGAGAGTTCTTGGCTTAATAAACTCTTTAATACTACTTTAAAAGTAAAAAGATGGCTAAAGAGTGGAGGATGAGTACTTTGGTCCCCATTTTTAAAAATAAAAGGGATGCACAAAAGTGTGCAAATCATAAAGAAATTAAGTTGAGGTGTCATACTTTCAAATTATCAGAGAAGGTAATAGAACATAGAATGAGACGTGATAAAGAGATTTCTCATAATCAGTTTGGATTTATGTCGGGTGGGTCTAATATGAAAGTTATACATTTATTGAGAGGTTTGATAAAGAAGTACAAAGAGAATAAGAAGGATGTACATATGATTTTTATTTATTTAGAAAAATCTTAAGAAAAGTTTCCAAAAGATATCATTTGGAGAGTTCACGAGAAGAAAGGTTTTCTTTGAAATCTGGGAAAAAACCTCATCGTGAAGTTCAGAAGTCTTTAAGATTTATTTATAAAGCTTTGAAATAAGTTCAATTCTCTCATCCAAGCTAAGTTAATTTGTCTGATGAATTAAGACATATTTTAAAATCATTTACCAGATTTTAACGGAACGATTCACAAGATCACCGTTAATCTTAAGGAAGTTGGAATAGGATCCTGCCCATACAAAAGTTAGGATATACCATCAGAAACAAAGACAAAAACGACTAGTAAAAATAAATACTTAAATTACTTAGATTGACACTAATATGATGAATACAATGCATTAATTGCAAAAGAAATTGAGAAATAGCTTATTAAGCTATGCTTTTGTTACAAGATAAATCTACTACATTTTGAGATCCCTACTTGAGATACAAAATATTAAAAAAATCTAAAATAGCATAATTTCTTGACTTTTTAGATCCGGTTGGGAGAGTTGATGTTTTAGATTTGAATTATGTTAAGAAAGGCAAAGGTAGACCTAAAATACTTGGGCATATTGTATAAAAAATGATCTTATTCTATTATAACTAAATGAAAATATGACACTCAATAGGTGCAATGGAGAAAAAGAATTCATGTAGCCAACCCCACTTAGTGGGATAAAGCTCATTGTTGTTGTTGTTGTTGTTGTTGTTGTCGTTGTCGTCGTCATCGTAAAAAAAAAAAATTAATGCATCTCTTCAACAAAACCAACATTTCATGAAATCATATTTCTTCAAAAATAAAAAATAGCTTAATATACCAAAAAAGCAATTATTTTTGGAATTATGCTCTTAAATAAAACAATAACTATTCGAAAGAAAATGATACCATCTTGCCAACAAAAAAATGACATCCTCAGACAATTTATACGCAAACTATTTTAAAGAAAATTATGCAAGAAAGACATAGCAAGTAAAAACATTAAAAAAGATATAACAAACAAGTACCTGCACTGCATCACCAACTGTGGTGGTCATGTCATATGTTATTTCTTCAAAAGTTTCATCCAGAAAGAATACTATTGTTGTGAGCTTTTTACCAATCAATAGAGCTTCAATCTCTTCACGCGTGGGTATTGTCATTCTTGGCCCAGACTTCACTGATCGTTTTAAGGAATTCAATGTGTTCAATGCAAGGACTTGAACTTCAGGATCCGTGTTGGCACCATGAACCACATTATGAACATACTCAGATAAATATGCCCCAATATCCTTACTCGGAGGCATTGCAGAAGAAAATAAATACATGAGTTCCCATGCCTTTATTAAATAGGTCCTACAGAATAAAAACGATAACGTGAATGAAATGAAATGACCAACTGAAACATTAGCGCATTGCGATCTCCTTGCATTATCTGAAAAAGTACCTATCAGGATTATTGCGAGTTTGCTTTGAAATCTGGGCAAATACCTCATCACGGAGTTCAGAACGCTTTAAGATTTGTTTATAAAGCTTTGAAATTAGTTCAATTCTCTCATCCAAGCTCAATAAAATTAATTTGTCTGATGATTCAACGCCCATATATTTTAAAATCATTTGGAAGATTTTAACGGATCGATTCACAAGATCACCGTTAATCTTAAGCAAGGAAGTTGGAATAGGATCCTGCTCATGCAAAAGTTAGGATATACCATCAGAAACAAAGACCAAAACGACTAGTTAGAAAAAATATTTTATTTATTTAGATTGACACTAATATGATGAATACAATGCATTAATTGCCAAAGAAATAGAGAAATAGTTGATTAAGATATGCCTCTGATACAAGATAAATCTGCTACATTTTGAGATCACTAAGTGAGATACAAAACACAATAAAAATTCTAAAATATCATAATTTCTTGGATTTTTAGATCCATGATAACTGGATGAAAGATGCAAGCAATAAATTAGCATAAGATAAAATAGCTCATCAACTATTAATATTGAGGAAACAAGTTAAGTAACTACCTTCTGGAAGCATAACATATCCTCCAATGTAAACTTCTCATTAACTGCAGGACCTACAGATTTTTTTGAGAAAAACACACGCTTGCTAGAAGCATTCATTTGTTTCTGCATAGCTCGCAAGAAATTATCAACCTGCAAAAGAAGGTTTGAGGAAGGAAAAGGTTAATGAGTAAAGATTAAAAATAAACTTTATCAAAAATAAATTATCTTATAAAAGTGGGCCTATTTAATGTTTAAGCATCAATGCACTAATTTAGGTGAAACAAGCCCAACGAGCGTTCTTGAAGAGCAAGCATGAATAGAAAATTAACAATCAGCAAAATTACTCTAGATCAATTTAAAGTGCTTTTTGGTAAATATTCTCTTAAATCTTTTGAACATTAGTCATTGATTAAATACTTGGTAAAATCATGTTAAGATTGATGCCTACAACCACCTATAAGAGAGAGTTGCTTGGTTAGTTCTGGTCATTTAGTAAAAGATGTCTGTAAGTTCATTGAATGACTGAAATAAACTATACAATCAACGTTCAAAAATGCTGTGCTGGATAACTATTGGTATATTTGCATTGATATGTTGTGTTGTGTTGTCAAGTAAATAAATGCTCAGTAAAATCATGTTAAGATTGGTGTTTATAGTGCTGTAAGAGTTGTGATTATTTTCTAGAAGATTATTATGACACTAGAGCGAGTTGATTGAATACCAAAAAAATATTTCTATAAATTATATATAATTATACTACAATATTCAAATTTAAAATAGTACACATATAATTACATTAACTAAATCTATAAAGGTGGTTTCTAGAAATTTCTTGAACCAATGTTCTATTAAAGAATCTATCTTTTGACTTTTATTCAGTAATTTTTTTCAGTAGTTTTTTTCATAATTGTTGAACCAAACAACCTATAAACTACTACTATTCAAAAAAAAAAAACATAGGCCACAGAAAGTGATGTCATGGAGCTTACATAAGAACTCACGAATATTGTATTTTTTGGGGAAAAATTAAGTCAGAAAATAGTATTAGGTTTAAGCCATAAATTCTACAACACGACAGTAAATGATTTATATTCATAATAAACCAAATTTCAAAAGAATATTTATAAATTTATATAAAACAATCAATACAAAGAAATATAGAAGAAGCAAAAAAATACACAATTGCAACGTTTTTTCACATTTTTCTTAGCTAAAACGGTGAGAATTACATTTTTCATCAATTAGACTTAAGTTGCTTCTGTTTTATTTTTTTTTTTTTTCTTTTTTTTTTTTTTCTTGCTTTTTTTTTTGTTTAGATTTCTTTTTGCATAAAAAAAAGCATTTCTGAGGGTCTGCTTGTTTCAAGCTTTACTGAAAAAAAAAAAATAGAGAACATAATAGAAAATAAAAATTAGAAATAAGAATAACCATCTGATTAACATAATCCCATTTTATTGCTGATAATCACAAGTAAATCTTATTAGAACATAATTATTATACCTTACCATCATAGTCGCTGACTAATAAACATTAGTTCATCAATAATTTGATTAATTAAATATATCTATTAGTCAAATCAAACATTTTTTTTATTTATACACCTCATTTATTAGCAATAATAAATGATTAATTATAAAAAACAATGGCTAATTAATTGACAATTCCTCATAAACCTTAATCAAATGATTTAAAATCCCAAATCTCTAGTGAATTTAACTAAATCGTTATTTATTAGTTAAATTAATCATTAAATTAATCACTTAATAATAAAGAATTAATTACCATAAAAATTACTAAAAAAACATGTGGACTTAATAAATCAAAATTAATACTAAATAAGAATAAATAACTCATTAATTTTCAAATAAATTAATTAATTATCTTCAACTTAATTACCATAATTCAAACTATTAAAATTTAACCATCTTAATAAAAATCTATTGAATTGTCTGGGTAAATAGTTAATAATTAATTAATCAAGATAGGTAATCAAATTGCTATAAGTGTTTTTAGATCATGGACTATTGCAATTCTTGATAACTCACCCAACAACTTTAGTTTTGGATAGCATTACGTTAGTTATATAAACCTTTTTTGTAATTTGTTGCCATGATGTAAAATTGGATAGCATTAGGTCGAGAACCGAGGATGCCTTGTAGTTAACAACAAATTCTAAAATAATAGAAATTAATTTTCTTTCTTATCCCACATAAAATTTGTTTCTTCATGAACATCCCAAATCTTAAAATCTTAAAATTTACTCAAAAAAATAATTTTATTTATTTCTTTTAGGTGTCTTCATTTAATTCTATGACAATGATTCCTAGTATTTTTTATCTTACAACTTTTCATCTTAAAATCCAGAACTAATAATCAATATTGAATACTTAAATCCTCACTTGGAATGACCTTACAATCTTCACATTCTCAACGATTTCTTCTTCTCATAAGAAAATAATCAATTTGTATTTTATTAAATCTGTTCTTATAAGTAATAATATGTTTATCTCTTTTTTAAAAAAACATTAGCAAGAATAAAATCATACACTAAAAAAAAATCTAATATGATTTTACAGTCTTCAATAATCACTCCAAAACAGTAGCCATTATGAATATTTCTGAAATCTGCTACCTCTCTACCAACATGTCAATTTAAATCTCTTCCACAAAAAATTATTTCTTTAAGAGATATCATTTATATTAATTCTTCTAGGTCATTCCTAAATTTTTCTTTAGAATCTATATCTAAACCTACTTGAGAAGCATAAGCACTTATTACATTAAAAATCTTAGTATCAACAACAATCTTAAGAGCTATAATTTTATCTTCAATTCTATTAATTTTTACAATGTTATCTTTCAAACTATTATTTAAAATTACACCATTTCTAGTGTGACTCCTACCAGAATACCAAAGTTTAAAACCTAAGCTATCAATCTCCTTAATCTTTTCTATAACCGATTTATTTCTTGAATACATATGACATTTATCTTCCTATGAACCATAATATTAACTAATTTCAAACAACTTCAAAGTATTTCAAGTATTTCCAATCAAACACATGTTGACCTCATTTTTAGTGAGGTTTTAGTCTCCTACTCCCAAAACTCATAATCTAGCCTTAGGAGTTCCTTGTTGACCATCCTAGCGGACTAGTAATGAAGCCCACTTCCCGTAGAACTTCAATCCACTTCTCGACTCTGTGAATAACTCGCATGCTAGTTCCAAGTACTCAACTTCTAGTTGCAAATGTTAAGGACCAACATGTAGAGGGCGCGAAAATGAGTTCCTATAGTATCAAACGGTCTTAGGTGAACCCATTTGTGACTCGAATACTCGCGAACGCCGCAATTCACGCACTCACTGCACCACACACGACTTTGACTTGATTTGACTTGCACACCGATGAGTTTGTCCAGACGACCCCGGATGACAAAACGGACCGCCCAAATGCATCTGGAACGTCAACTTTAGCTAGGAAGGACACCCGTATTGCTAGGGTTATGCGCGCGCATAAATGACACGGAAATCGATGCACCTTTTTTTAATTATCAGGTCGTGGGCCCGAACTCAACCCAAGTTCAACTCATGTTTGATTTGGGTTGGATATGGGCTGAACACAGGCTAATTGACTCAGCTTATATGATTTTGAATTTCAAATTTTAAATTTTAAATTTATCATTTAATCGCCCATTAAGCTTTTCCATTTAAGTTGACTGCCTGGAAGGAAATCATTCAATTCCACGTTAATGCTTCACGTAACGGCTCTGAAATTTTTGGCTATACAGTTCAATTCGCCCTCTAAAGGGGGGACTCGCCTTCTTCCTCCGCCATCAAGCTCTCACTGGACCGAAGACCTCTGTTCCCTCATCCCCCTCGATCCCGCTCATCTCCCTCGCTCGATGGGATTCTCCCTTCCGGCAAACCGAAGAGCCTTGCTCCTACGCCGAAGACGTTGCCATTCCTCATTTTCGATCATCTTCCACCCCGCTCGACGATCCCGTTTCCCGCACCGAAGCCGCAGAGCCGCACTCGTCGGCTCGCCTCATCCCTGCGACGAAGGAATCCACTCTCCAGCACTCGCCTGCTCGATCCCGTCTCCCGCTCTCCCGCACTCGCCTGACTTGCTCGATCTCGCCACCCACGCCGAATCTCCCTCGCTTCTTCCGCGAACGTCGAAGCCCCGCTCGACTCCTCACGCCAAATAGCTGCTTGACACTGCGTCCATCCTCTGCGAACCGAAGCCGTCTCCTTCTCTGCGTCGGGCCCGCTCATTTACTTCGCTCTCCCCTGCACCGGAGTTTTCACTCGTTCGCCTCTTCTCTGCGCTGAGTCCACAAACCTCTGTTCCACACCGAAGCTCCCTCACACATAACAACAAGCCTCCCACCGCCTCTCGTCAAAGCCATCACTCTCTAACCCTCTACATAGGTATAATTCCTCTCATTTGCCAAATTTGAATCATGCATTCATTTTTTTTTATGCATTTCTGACTTTTGTTGACAGAGAAATCTGCATGATAAATTCATTTATGATTGAGCTTTATTCATATGAAGTGTTTATCATCATTGAATCCATATTTGTTTAATTTCTTTTACAAATAAAGATATTTGCTATCTGAATTAATATGCTTTGAAGGAGTTATATCCAACAGAATCGATGGAGCGTATTCACACAGTTTAATCTTGATAGTTTGATTGAATTGTTGAGTTTTCGTTTGCACTAAGTTGATCTTCTTGAACATATCAGTTCTCCCTGAACATATTCTTCTTGAACATATCAGTTATTTAAAAGGGCATGTGGAAATTTCTTTTGTGTCCAAGGCATTTATTTGAAGGTATTTGCAATTGTTTTTTTTTTTTAAATATGCTTCCTATCAAGATGAATTGGTGCATGAGTTTTTCTTTCCTCAAAATAAGTAGAATAAGTTGAAAGGAAGAAACACCTACAAATGTATGCAAGGAAATGATTTAATATTTTGCGATACATTGTTGTCAAGTTCTTTTAAAAGTTGATTTGTTGTAAAGCAATGACTTCATGTTTCTTTATTCTTCGCTTTCAAGTTTCCCAGTTGTTTTGGTTGCAATGAAATCAGTTCAAACTTCTTTATAACATTCTTTCTAACTTTTCAAATTTGGTTTGGTTAGATCCAGAATTCATGAATGCATTGAATTTGTTAGTTTGAATGAGTTAACCTTGCATTTGTTGAAGATTTTTAATTACATTTGCTACTTCTTGCATCTGTATTTGTGAGTCAACCTTCTCTTTTTTGTTTGTTTGGTTACTTTTGTTACATGGTTAAGTCAAAAATTGAGAATTTCTGATTTAATTAGTTGGAAAACACTTGTTTGAGGGTGAAATGATTTAAATCACTTTAAGCACAAGTTAAAACGTAGGCTTTTAGATTTTAGAAGCATACCCTAGGTGAGAGTCTATCCACCTAATCCTCAGCATAGTCTTCCTAGATTTTAGGAGAATATCTTAGGTGAGAAACCATTCACCTAATCCTCAGCATAGTCTTCCTAGATTTCACCTAATCCCCAGCATAGTCTTCATAGATTTTAGGAGCACACCCTAGGTGAGAGTTCATCCACCTATTTCTCAGCATAAACTTCCTAGATTTTAGGAGTTTAAGAGCACACCCTAAGTGAGCGTTCATTCACCTAATTTTCGAATAAATAACGAAACTTGACATTTGACCCTGATTCACAAACTGATTAAGACACTAGACACGAGGACGCACCGAGGCGTAATCCATGCTTCCTTAATTAAATCAACAGTGAAATTCCTTAAATGACTTAACCTACAATAAAACCCAGTGCATCGAGACTTAGCTTGAATATTACACTCAAATCTTCATAGCAATTGGGGAAATTTCTTAACGCTACATTTGGATCATCGGACAAGGATAAGTCTAGAGTTTAAGTGGTGAGGGCGATGACGACATTGCTTATGTGTGCTTAAACGAGGGATACGAAGTGGGGTTATTAAAAAAATATTTCTTACCTCAATTATCTTCAACAAGGGAGAGGAAATGATCCATGATACCATTTGCCGATTCTTGGTAAGATCGTTGCCCCTGACACTCTTAGGTTGTCAGTAGTTCTAGCACGATTAAAGTGACTAGTTTGTGGACTGTACGACTTTACAAAATATTTAAAAAATAAAATAAAAATTTCTTCTGCATGATTAAAAGAACTCTGCATAAAAAAGACTTAAACAACTTTTGTATGAAAAATTCAAGAATTTTTCTATGAAAATTTATAAAGGTCAACGGCGAGTCACATGGATTGAGGTTAAGGACTGTCTTCTGTAGATTGTCCGGCTGGTAACGCTTGTTCAAGATCGAGAAGCACACAGCCCAATTCTGAGCCCCCCACTTTTACCAATGTCTTATACTCAGTCCTGATCTTTCATATGTGGCTAAAGATTTCTTTTGCTTGTGATTTTTACAACTTATTTTTCTGCCTTTCGCGTTGGGTTTTCTTGTCTTATTTATTTTTCTTGCAAGTATGTTTAAATATGCTGCAAATCATACTATGATCACAATATTAATCGCACAACAGTAGCAGATGCCCAGGTACGCTTTTACAGTTTATCTACAACATTTTATTTTACTGCATTTTACCTTTCAAGCACATTTTATTTATTTGCAATTTGTTTATTCTGCATGCAAAACCAAAACTGTGAAACATAAACTACAATTTTCAAACACTTAAACCCTGGAGCCATCGCGACGAAAGATAAACTACTAATCTCAAGCATTTAAACCCTGGAGCCGTCGCGACGACAGGAGTTAGGGGCCAACTTTGTGGGCAGCGTGACGAGGAATTCAGACCGAGCAGCAAGATGATATTCTTCAGTATTATCTCTTCCTAGCATAATAACAACCCATCGGACTTCGAAGTAGCTCGTCTGGCGCGACGTAAATCCTCACACTCCCTTTTTAGGCTCCTGTACAACCATGTTATGCAGCGTAAGTCCCAACCCGCCTTAGGTTCCGAGGTTGTCGTGTGACACGACGTAAACCCTCTTATTTCTGTGGGCTATTTGCACAATCGAGTATTATGCATATTTAAGTCCCAAATAATAAAATTGGCAAGATCGAACAATTGAATATCATCATCTCTAAAAATGCAGTCACACAGTAGAATAGTTTGGGAAGTCACTGAGGGTTCTCCTCAGGATCTGTGACATCCTCTATCTTTTCTTTTTTTTGGACTCATGAAATAATTATTCCTATTTGAGTCACTTTCACTTGTTTTCTCCACGTCCTACCGTGAAAACCTAAACTTTGAAATCTTGAAGCTAATACCTCTGATCATTATCGAGAGTTTTCTCAAGTGACCTCAGTCATTTGAGATGTAATTAACTATAGAGGCTTGCCTTTATAGGAAACTTGGAACCCAGGTAAAATAAACCCTATTTAATCTTTGTATTAGATAGGCGAACTTGTCGGTCATACAAAAAAAGTTCGCAGACCAAACGGATGTCACAAATCTCTTAGTTTGCAGGATTGGATCTATCGCCGAGGTCTACACTTATCTTTTGGGAGGGTGTAGTATTCACGGTATCGGGCACGATTATGCAAACTATTGGACGAATGAGATCTATTTGATCTCATTTTTTCGAAAATTAAAACATACTACTTTTAAAACTCAAACTATATATCTATTATATTAAATTAAATTTTAAAAAATTATTTTCATATTCATATTTTCAAATCTATCAAAAAATTGACCGACAGAGCCATGCTCAGCTCGTGTTCGGCTCGTTTATATTTCCAGCTCAAAAAGTGTGTTCGTGTTCGGCTCATTTGCTTAACTAGACGAACACGAGCTGTTCACGAACAAAGAGTCCTTTTAACAACCCTAATTATGTAGTCATAAAACATAAGACAATAAATGTTTGACCAAGATTTAAAAATTATTATTTATATTAAACATCATTTGAATCTAATTGTATTAGATAGGGAAACTTGTTGGTCATATATAAAAGGTTCGCAGACCAAACAGATGTGAGTCTAGATTCTAGGTGGCGAGGGAGATAACGACATTGCTTATGTGTGCTTAAACGAGGGATACAAGGTTAGATTATTAGAATAGTATCACTTACCTCAAGGATCTTCAATAAGACAGAGGGAAGGACCCACGATACTATTCGTCGATTTTTTGTGGGATCGTTGCCCCCGACACTCTTAGGTTGTCAGTAGTTCTAGCACGATTAGAGTGACTAGTCTGTGGACTGTACGGCTTTACAAAATATTTATAAAAATAAAATAAATTTTTTTTTGCATGATTAAAAGAACTCTGCATAAAAAAGACTTAAACAATAATTTTTGCATGAAAAATCAAAGAATTTTTTTATGAAAATTTATAAAGGTCAACGGCTAGTCACTTGGATTGAGGTTAAGGACTGCCTTCTGTAGATTGTCGGGCTGGTAACTCTTGTTCAAGATCGGGAAGCACACAGTCTAGCTCTGAGCCCCCACTTCTGCCAATGTCTTACATTTAGTCTTGGTCTTTCATATGTGACTAAGGGTTTCTTTTGCTTGTGATTTTTACGACTCGTTTTTCTGACTTTCGCGCTGGGTTTTTCTCGCATTGTTTAATTTTCTTGAAAGTTTATTTAAATCTACTGCAAAGCACATTATGCTCACAACACTAATAACACAACAGTAGCAGATACCCAGGTATGCTTTTACAGTTTATCTACAGCATTTTACTTTACTGCATTTTACCTTTCAAGTACTTTTTATTTACCTGCAATTTGATTATTCTGCATGCAGAATCAGAACTGAAAATAAAACCAAAATCGAAACAAAAAAAAACCAAACATTGACACCAAAACTGTGAAACATAAGTCACCAATCTCAAACACTTAAACCCTGGAGCCATCGCTACAATAGGAGCTTGGAGCCAACTTTGTGGGCAGCACGACGAGGAGCTTGGAGCGAGCGACAAGAGAATCTTCTTCAGCATTATCTCTTCCTAACATAATAACAACTCATATGACTTCGAGGTAGTTTGTCCATCGCGACGTAAATCCTCACACACACACCCTCTTTAGGCACTTGTGCATCCATGTTGTGCAGTGTAAGTCCTAACCCGCCTTAGATTTTGAGGTTGTTGTGTGGCACGACGTAAACTCTCTTATCTCTGCGGGCTATTTGCATAATCGGGTATTATGCAAATGTAAGTCCCAAATAATAAAATTTGTTGGATTGAACAATTGAATAACATCATCTCTAAAAATACAGCCACACGTTAGGATAGTTTGGAATGGAAAGTCACTGAGAGTTCTCCTCAGGATCTATGACATCCCCTACCTTTTCTTTTCTTTTCTTTGGACTCCTGAAATAAATGTTCCTATTTGAGCCACTCTCACTTGTTTTTCCACGTCCTACAATGAAAAACTAAACTTTGGAATCTTGAAGACTAATACCTCTGATCATTATCGAGAGTTTTCTCAATTGACCCTA
>NW_018165063.1:178501-188987 GCF_001263595.1 Phalaenopsis equestris
AACTTGAAACCCAGGTAAAATAAACTCTATTTAATCGTTGTATTAGATAGGGAAACTTGTTGGTCATATATAAAAGGTTCGCAGACCAAACAGATGTCACAAATCTCTTAGTTTGCAGGATTGGATCTATCGCCGAGATCTACACTTATTTTTCGGGAGGGTGTAGTATTCGCGGTATCGGACACGATTATGCAAACTATCGGACTAATGAGATCCATTTTGTCTCATTTTTCACAAATTAAAACATACTACTTTTAAAACTCAAACTATATACCTATTATATTAAATTAAATTTCAAAAAATTATTTTCATATTCATATTTTCAAACCTTCAAAAAAAAATGTTGACCGACAACACAACAATGAAAATTTATGCATTTACTTCACATCAAACCAAACAACTTTAAAGTATTTCAAATATATTACATTTTAATCACATTGTGTTCCTTTTACATTGCATTCCTTTTTTAGCAGACCAAAGAGACCCTAAAATAGTTTGGAATGCCTCTACTCAACTGATAAGAAATAATATTGTATGATTAATTTTAGTCTGAATCAGATGGCTGACTTCATCACTCACTTTGTTTTAGAGGTTAGAATTATAATGAGTGTTGGTGATAGATTCAATGAATTGGGCCACCTACTTCCACTATGCCTTATGTGTCGTCATGTGGCATTGCATAAAAATGCTCAGTTCATTAAGATATCAAGGAAAAGAAGGTTGTATTTTTTGTTACGTCAGAATCAAAAGAGAAGTGATTGTTGAAAGCTATGTTAATGTCAACCAGGGAGTACGACTACTACAAGCTTGCGGTGAAAGTAGTACAAACAAGAAGGCTCAACAAATGGTTTCTGTATTGGGCAACAGAGTTTTCATTAATGGTGTTGATCCAAAAAAATCCAGATTAGCATGTTAGACAGCAAGGAGTTACAAGTTTGATCAAGAACAAGATATTAGACAAAGAAAAGTATCGATAACTCAAATTGTACAATAACAACAACAAAACCTTTATCCTACTAAGTGGGGTCTGCTACATGAATCCTTTTTATCCATTGCGTCCTATTTAGTGTCAATCGATAACTCAAATTGTACGAAAAATAAAATTGATCAAGATGAAGAAATCTTGATTTCAGCAAATATTTCAATCAACAAGAACATAAAGGTATTCTCCACATCATATCCTATTATTACAGCACAAATAAATAATTTCACCATCTAAGAAGCATAATTAATAGCTAAAAAATGTTAATGAGCTTGATTATATCCCTAAATAATTCTATTTAGCCTTATTAACTCTAATTTGGTCAATTAGCCTGATGAATTTGAACTAGCCCTTATGTCTACATCCAAACATGTGTATATATACTCTTGTACGTGATGTAGGACATCTTAGGGTCTAAGATTTTTCAATGAAGATCAATGAAACAATAAAAGCAAACACAAATTTAATGTTAAATGTTTTAAGAAATCAAATTTAGAATGACAATCACAAAAATTAAAATTTGCAATTTATAAACCATTAGATCCTATTTGGAATCCTTTTTTTCAAAATTAATTAAAATGGCATAAAATATGTTTGTATAATAAATTTGGTATTTTGCTTTTACAAATTAATTTATTTTTAAGGAATACTAAAACAACTTTGAGGCATTTTAATATTTTTAAAATCAATTCCTTTTTTATTGGTCCCTTGTTAATCACATCACCAAGCCATCGACAGCATCAGAGTCTTCCATAATAGCAAGCCCTTAGAATGCAAGATCCAAAAAAAAATAGTTTTGATTATTTGGCTACCATTCTCAATGCTTATTATTGAGAGGACCCTCCACCTTCGTTGCTAAGTCTAGATGACCAAGGTAGCTTTCCAACACATGAAAGTGTGCCTATGTACAAGTTCTCATTAATCAACCATAATCAACAAGAAAGGCAATGTTATGAGTATAGACACGAAAATCACTATAATTTCATATTCCTTTTTCTTGACAAGCGAACATCAAAGCTTGACTCCACAAAGAATGAAAGCGAGTTGAGCTAGCTCATACTCAAATCATTAAAAATCTCGCAAGTCAAGCTTATAGAGTCATGAGCTTGAGCAAAAGTTTAAATTATAGCTTCTAGAACATAGAAGCTCGAGTTCGAGCTTGACTCAGCTTGGCATATTAGCTTGCAAGCCAACTCAATTAAATTCAACCATTATATTAAGCACTTTTATGTTAAGTTTCATCAGGTCAGGTTAGATTAAGGTCCTATCATTGTGTTATTTAATAAGTTCCCATCACTACATCATTCAGTGAGCTCCCATCACTACATCATTCAGTGAGCTCCCATCATCACATCCTCCAATGAACTCTCATCATAGCATCATCTAGTGAGCTCTCATTATTGAGTCCTCTATCAAGCTCGTGCTGCAAATCCAAACATTGTGTCCTCCAATGAACCCCCGAGCAACTCACAATGTCGCTTCCTCCACCAAGCTCTAGCCACTAGTCCAATAACTACATTTAACTCACTTCACCGCAGCCTTCTCTAATGAAACTTATCAAGCCAATTGTTTTTCCGTTAAGTTGAGTTCAAGCTCGCTGTATGCACTTAACTTGGGCTCGAGTTTGCTTGACAATTCCACTTCTTACATTCATAACAGAAAGCAATTTATAATGCCCTCTATTAAGGGTATTTTAAAATCAATCATAATCATATAACAGTTTTAGAATTTTACACCAACAAACTGAGATAACCCCAAGTATATGATCCATGACAGCATCCCATATCAAAGATGGATAATTAAGGAATTGTTCATTTGTGTTTTATATTACTAAAAATTGGCACCAGATTGATATTGAAATTCATGTAGAACTGCCAAATTTCTATAATATCTACATTAATTCCAACTTCCAAGATGAATGCAAGAGAAAAGAAGATCAAACTTTCAAGCATACCTGGAACCTTTCAATCAAAGGAACAACACCAACAAGCTCTGGAGGTAGAGATTTCGACAACCTGCTTGGGGTTCTGCAAAGGATAAATATGAAATTTATTCAGTTTTTTTCCACTCCAACATATCTTCAGAGAAAGAAACACAAACAAGCACGCAAACAAGCATGCAAACAAGCACAATAAGCAAATATAAACATAAACCGATGCACACTAAATAAAGCATTTAAAACATGGGTGCAATAGACATGCATCGATAGAAGTTACCAGACTCCCAAAGGTTTTGTGCCAATAATAAGTACTTCCTTTCGTCTAAATTGGTTGATATTCATAATTTACTAGAAAGCATTAGCTTACGTGAGTGAAGCCTTAGTATTTTCTCTCTTCTTTTTTTCTTTCTTTTACTTTTTTGAAAGGGGTAGCTCAACAGGCCATCCATGAGAAAATATGTAAGAAAATAAAATAAAGCTCATAAGCATAACTAACATATTTAATTAACAAAAGACAGTTGACTGTTATGAGGGGATGTGCTGGGATGTTATGGTTGTTACAACCAGCTGTCGTCATGTATAGCCTAATAAAATTAAATCTTGTCTATTACTTCTAAGTCATTGGAAAGACTAAATATAAAACTAAGCAGTGGCTGAACAAAACTAGAGCTTTACTTGTGTTCCAATAGGAGGATTGGCCAAGTAGTTTCCTATTTCAGTTGGATTACATCAGAGATCGGCATTAAGCCCGTATCTTTTTGCTTTAGTTATGGATGCTCTAACTGGACATTTACAGGATGATGTACCTTGGTGTATGCTTTTCGTTGATGATATCCTTCTTATGGATAAGATAAGAGTAAGAGTTAAGGAAAAACTTGAATTATAGAGGTCTATCGTAAAGTATAAAGGTCTTTGTTTGAATTGTTCTAAAACTGAATACATGGAATGTAATTTTAGTAGTAGTAGATCTAGTGATAGAGTTGTAGGGTGATCAAATCATTAAAATATGTGAATATTTTAGATATCTCGGGTTTATTGTTCAAAGTAATGGTGATGTATTTATGGGATGTTATTAGAAGAATTCAAGTTGGATGATTGAAGTTGAGGAATGCATCGGGTCTATTGTGTGATAGAAAAGTACCACTTAAACTTAAAGGAAAATTTTATGAGATGATGGAGAGAGCTGAAATGTTTTATGGCACAGAATGTTGGCCTTTAAAAGAGAAGCATAAAACTAAGTTAAGTGTTGCTGAGATGAGAATGTTTAGGTGGATGAGTGGTTTGACACTTAGATTTGACACTTAGAGACCAATAGAGACCAAATACGAAACAAATGAATCTGTGAAAGGGTTAGTGTAGCTGTAATGGCAGACAAGACTAGAGAGAGTCATCTTTGTAATGGTTCTACCACTCCGAGGAAGAGGAAAGGAACAGTCAGACAAAAAAAAACTGAAGAGAAGAATAAACGAGGAATCAGGCAACGGAGAGTCGAACAAGAGGAAGCGAAAGTCAGGAAACCAGACGAAGAAACCGAACAGAGAGAGATAAAGCGAGAAGTTGTGAATTTGAAACAAAGGGATCGGAAGACTATACGACAAATTTGTTTATAAAACTACAGGCCAAAGTAAGATTTACTTACCTGTGTCAAGCGGTACGGGAGACGTCAAGCGTAGTGTCAGTGTTGAGCAGAGGACCACGCGGGAGAAGAAACGACACAGCAGATCTTGTGCTCTGTAGAAGAAAAGGATTGCAGCTTTGTGCTACTGTGTCAAGTCGAGTCGAAGGAGAAGGAGGAGCTTCCTTGCATGCGTAAGACTCCGATCGTGCGGAAGGAGCTTCCTTGCATGCGTAAGACTCCGATCGTGCCCTAACTGAGTGATGAAAAAGAAGAGACAGAAGGAAGAGCCAAAGCATTTGAATCGAGCTAGTGGTAGGAAGGAACTGCATGCCCTAGCCGAGCGCCTAAGCAGAAAGAAAAGGGATCGCGTGCGGAAACAGAGGATAAAGGTAAGCTTCATTTTAAGTATTCTATATGTGTGTGTGTGTGTGTGTGTGTGTGTGTGTGTGTGTGTGTCTATATATATATATATATTAGAAAGCCCATAGGCGAATATATTATTGAAAAGAAAGGTACAGATAGGTTGGGTGAAAGGGCCCAAATTGTCACCCTAACCACCCGGCATACAACACACACGTAGGAAATATATGTATACCCAAAAACCAAGATTAAAATGTAGACATATAAATTGTAAGTCAAAAGTCTGCCAACACTGGCAGATTCAGTTATCTTGCGAATGATCCAATTTAGTTGTGCATCTATCTTTGGTTCTAGGACCAGAGTCAGTTAACAAATTGTTACATTTGTTGTCATTACCCGAAACAATCAATATATCATCCATCAAGTTTGGTAGTAGACCTTCATTCTTCTTCTTCTTCCTGGATGTATAAACTTGTCATTCCTCATCCGAATGTTGGCTCATCTGATCAGTATATTAGTCAAAAGATTGTCGGACAGGTGTAGGCTGTTGCACATCATGAACCCCATGTGTCTGACTAACAGTAACAACTTGCTCAATCTGATGAGGCGGTAGAAATGCAATAGAAATATTACCACCCATTACATCAATGATATGTTCTAGAGCAGGTGAAGTATGAAATGTCTCCCCTGCCCCCACAAAAATAGGTTCCATAAGAGGCGAGGAACCTACATCATGAGTATTGTGTGGAGATTGAATGGTTGGCATATTACCTGTGAGGATAGTGGCATCTTCAGAAGTATCCTTCTGATGATCAATAGTGTCACTAACTTGGAGCAGATCAGTAAGAGGGGGAATCGTTGCCTCAAGCTGAGCACTTTGCTTCGTTGGTATTAGATGGGGTGTAGATGGTGACATTGAGAAATGGAGTGGTTGAACATACAACAATTCGAGCAATACAAAAGGAAATGCTCAATCACAACCCTTTGTCAATATTTATGGTGTTGTGTCTAACCAAATTTTCACAGAAGCGATTAAAATGATGTCCCTTTCAACAAATGCCCTGGCTTCAGAGGGACGGAAAAGACTAAAAGTAGGAATGTCCGTTTCGAGTGGCTTATCATAGGTTGAGGCAATGGAGTACAACACTGCTTGAGTAAAATAATGAAATTTCAGACCAGGGAGGCGAATCCAGATTAGCATGATTGGTGGTTCCATCTATGGGTCAAAATCCACTGACCATTTCAAAATTTTCATTGCTCTGTAATCAATTCAGATTAATCTTCTAGCAAATAAACGTGTGCAATCCTCTTCATTATTAAGTTTAATAAGGATGTGTCATCCATCTAAAAGTCCAATTTTTCACTCCCCAATAAGATGCATAAGCTCAAATTCCTAACAAATAAGCCCCATTTTAGGATGGTCAAGAATTTCCCAACCATATTCAAACCACAAGAGGAAGCAAGCTGATTACATTCTGCTTCCATAAAAAAGATGGTTGGTTTCTCATTCTTCCTAACAGGTTTTTTGATGTCCTCCACCAAGGAGAGAAGGTGCATGATTTAGGAGCACCTGAGGCATGGACACCCGCAATGGCAGCAGCATACGTTCTGTCCGAAGCCATGACCAATAGAAGGAGGTGTGGTGCTAGGAACAATGAAGTTGCAGTGAAAGAAAGAGCAAAAGTCGAAGGAGGATTAGTGGAAACCCCTTCAAAGTAGAGCCAAGGAAGACGAAGCTGGAGGAAGGACAACGTGCGAGAAACAGTCGCACTCGCCTCGTAACAGTGACGTGCCGAAGGAGGATGGACGACGTGCGAAAAACAGTAGCACCTGCCTCGTAACAGTGACTAGAGTCTTACGACGACAGGAAAATGAGGAAGACAACGAAGTCGAAGCCGAAGGAATCAAAGCGCGTGAGACCCTTCATCGTCGGGCACGACGAAACAAGTGATGCGTGAAACTGAAGGAATTAAGGAAACAGAGGATAAATACACGTGTGTGTGTGTGTGTGTGGTGTTCTTTCAAAGACGGACCCCCTTTCAGACAGGAGTACAATTCTTTCAAAAAAGACACTATATATATATATATATATATATATATATATATGTCTTCCCCTCACTTAGTTGCGGCCTTTGGTGTAAGTCCCTCAGTTCGGGAGTTTAATCGTTAAGTTTATATATATCATAAGTTTATTATTTAAACGTTAAACTTGAGTGTATTTGATTCAAGCACTAAAGAAATGTTAAGATCTTAATTTTAATCATATTTCTGAAGAATTAATAATATTTAATATAAATTTAGATTACAATAATTAAGCTTAAAATTTAAAGTATTTAAATGCTAATTAAATTTGTGTAATATAATAGAAATTCAAAATTAAATTAAAACATAATTAAGTAAAAGTGATAACTGAATATTTTATATTTTATAGGTTATAATTGATAGAATTAATACAAGTTAATATCAAACAAATCTTCTATAATCGACGTGAGTACTCGTACTTCTAATCTATAGTAATAATTTGTTTCTTCTCAATGTTCTGCAGTTGATGACATATGCACATGCTTTATTTTGATTAAGATATTTTTCTTCATCGATTATATTATTATAAATATTGTAGCAACTTACTCTTATGTATTTGGTGTATGTTTTATATAGTTGAGAAAAATGAATGCGACAAATACATGAATGAGATGTTTATGTTGACTATTTGTATGTGTATAATTAACTATGATGGAGTCACCCCTTGATGGTACTAATGGGGAAACACTAAAATATCCCTGCACGTATATGGAAAATGATATTAATATTGATATGTTTTAATTGACATAATTTTTAGAATGTGACTCCTGTGACGGTGATATGAATATAAAATGATATTGATATGTTATTGGTATAGTAAGACTTTTCGAATAGCATCAAATATTTTTATTGATTTATTAAAAAATTTAAATAGCATACATATTATTTATTTCTTTTTTGTATTATTATAGTTTATGAGTATAAGTATTCACTGACTTGTTTAGTTTACAGTTATTTTAAACTGATTTTTCAGTTTTAATTTGTTGATTAATAAATGAGAGAAAGAATGAAAATTATTTATAGAAAAAGTGGACAACGAATAATGAGGTTAATTTATATATCATTAATTATATTGATTAGCATTTCTTTCATTTACTAATAGCAAGTTATAGAAAATGAATAACGAAATTTTTATTCACATCGGTCGACCGTCTGTAACTGTCTTGGTTAATTCCATGTAGCGGACCGAGTCATACAAAAGTGATATCAAAGAGCAAGGTTTAGGATTAATTAATAAAATCTTGAAGAAAAGCCAACAGAATAATTATAAGAAAATTTTAACAAAAAAAATTTAAAAATTAAAATTAACTCAAATTAATAAGTATATCCGTTCAAACATAGGGCTACAACCGAAATTATAGAAGGGAAATAAGGGAATCCGATAGAAAATTTATAAATAGCTAATGTTGACTTGCATGAGGTCTGTTTATAAATTTCAGGAAATGTTGACTTGCATGAGGTCTGTTTATAAATTTCAAGAACGAAATTTTTGTAAGTGAAGAAAATTGTGGCGATTTTGCCACTCTGGGGAAGAGGAAAGGAACAGTCGAAAAAAAAATTAAAGAGAAAAATAAACAAGGATTCGGACAACGAAGAGTCGAAAAAAGTGAAGCAAAGTCATGAAACCAAACGGAGAAACAGAACAAAGAAACCGAACAGGACGGAGATGAAGCGAGAACTCGTGAATTTGAAATGAGAGAATCCCAAGACTACACAACGAGTTTGCCTATAAAACTATCGGCCAAAGCAAGATTTACTTACCTGTGAGTCAAGCAGCATGGGATACGTCAAGCGTAGGGTCAGCATCGAGCAGAGGAGGACCACGAGGGAGAAGAGATGGCGCAACAGGTCTTGTGCTAACAAAAAGAAGAGGATCGCAGCTTTGTGCGACTGTGTCGAGTCAAATCAAGTCAAAGAGGAAGAAGGAGGAGCTACCTTGCATGCTAAGACTCCAATCATGTCCTAACCGAGTGTTGAAGAAGAAGAGACAGGAGGAAGAGCCGAAGCATTTGAACCGAGCGAGTCGTAGGAAGGAACCGCATGCCCTAGCCGAGCGTCGAAGAAGAAAAGAGATCAAGTGCAAGAACAGAAGATAAAGGCAAGCTTCATTTTAAGTAAAATATATAAAGGTAAGCTAAGACTCCAATCTTGTCCTAACCGATCGCATCTCGTTGTCTCTGTTCGAAGCCGACAGATCGCATCGCGTCTTCCTCCTCACAAAAGCCGACATCTCGCGTTTGGCGTTGTCGATTGCGGCGGAGAAGATTCTGTGCCAATTGACAGCTTGTTGTAGAAATGACTTCAGGACGTTCCTACGCCGCCGCCCTCGCCAGTGATAACCCCTTCTCCGCCCCTCTTTCGAATATGTTTCTGCAACGATATCACGACAATTTTGCTCTTGGCATTGAAACCGAATTTCTCAAAAAAATTTTCCGTAAAAACGGTAAACCTGCAATCTTTCTCACTGAGATAGAGATCTCCACCCTAGCTGCGCCCTGTCGGCTGTTTTTAGTAGGTAAGTTTCTTTATGAAAACCCTAAAATTGAGCTAATTCGAAAGGACTTTATGAAGCTGAAAGGGGGTTGGAAGATCAGTAAATTGGATGTTCGTCACATTCTTATTCAATTATCAAATGACGAAGACTACACCCATTTGTTTGCGAGAAGAGTTCTTCGAATAGAAAACCAGGTGATGAAGGTTTTAAAATGGACGGTGGATCTTGACCCTCGTACTGAACCTCCTACCATTCTTATTTGGTTGTGCTTCCCAGGTTTGAAGATCCACCTTTTTGATCAAGAGCTTCTCTTCACTTTAGCGATGGTATACGGTAAAACCCTCAAAGCTGACACGCCTACAGTGAATCTGACTCGGCCTTCAGAAGCCAAAATTTTGATAGAAAGGGATATTATTTTACCTTTTCCGGGACATCAGAGATTTTGACAGCAAGCAGAACTTGAACAGATACCACTTTATTGCATCCACTGTCGTATGTTTGGACATTCTCCTTCTCAATGTTATCAGTTACATCTGAATTTAAAACCTTCAATTAAAAACGCTTCTAGATCTGCCCCACCTCATACATGTCCCTTCACCGCTCTAGAGTGCATTCCACAGACTATTGAAACATCAGTTGACACGATGCCACCTCCCCCTCCCACTACCGAAGACAATACTGTCTTTGTTCTTCCAACTGATATATTGGTAGATGGTTTACTTGTGTCCGATAATCAGGATAGTATTGAAGTTCCACATCCCCAGGATGTATCAGGTGTTGAAGAGGCATGCTTACCATCTCTTCAGAATCAGAATGTTGTTACTGCTAGTCAGGAGCTGGAGGCTCATTCTCTCCTACATGCCCAACAATCTATTGACCACACCAATCAGATGAGCCAGTCCTCGGATGAGGAATGACAGGTATACACATCTAGAAAGAAAAAGAAAAATGGAGGCACACCCCAGCTTGGGAACTTAATGGATGATACTCTAGTAACTTCGGGTAATGGAA
>NW_018165063.1:189033-189694 GCF_001263595.1 Phalaenopsis equestris
GGCAAGACCAAGCTGGCTCGTGCCTAGCAGCTTATTTCCTGCAAGTTTTATTTTTTTGTGTTTTATTTATGTTTCATCGTTTTAGGATACTAATATCCGATGTATCGTATGGGTAAGACACCTTTTTTTTAGCCTTCTCATACAATCTCTATGTATTTTTTCAATTTTAATAAAAAAATGAGAGACTTTAATATATATATATATATTTTCAATTAAAAACGCTTCTAGATCTGCCCCACCTCATACATGTCCCTTCACCGCTCTAGAGTGCATTCCACAGACTATTGAAACATCAGTTGACACGATGCCACCTCCCCCTCCCACTACCGAAGACAATACTGTCTCTGTTCTTCCAACTGATATATTGGTAGATGGTTTACTTGTGTCCGATAATCAGGATAGTATTGAAGTTCCACATCCCCAGGATGTATCAGGTGTTGAAGAGGCATGCTTACCATCTCTTCAGAATCAGAATGTTGTTACTGCTAGTCAGGAGCTGGAGGCTCATTCTCTCCTACATGCCCAACAATCTATTGACCACACCAATCAGATGAGCCAGTCCTCGGATGAGGAATGACAGGTATACACATCTAGAAAGAAAAAGAAAAATGGAGGCACACCCCAGCTTGGGAACTTAATGGATGATACTCTAGTAACTTCG
>NW_018165063.1:189977-194892 GCF_001263595.1 Phalaenopsis equestris
GGCAAGACCAAGCTGGCTCGTGCCTAGCAGCTTATTTCCTGCAAGTTTTATTTTTTTGTGTTTTATTTATGTTTCATCGTTTTAGGATACTAATATCCGATGTATCGTATGGGTAAGACACCTTTTTTTTAGCCTTCTCATACAATCTCTATGTATTTTTTCAATTTTAATAAAAAAATGAGAGACTTTAATATATATATATATATATATATATATATATAATATTATATATAAGTTTATTAATTAAAAATTAAACTTAAGTGTATTTGATTCAAGCAATAAAGAAATGTTAAGATATTAATTCCAACCAATTTTTTTGTAGAATTAATAATTTTTAATATAAACTTTGTTTACAATAATTAAGCTTAAAATTTAAAGTTTTGAAATGTTAATTCAATTAGTGTAATACAACATAAATTCAAAATTAAATTAAAACATGATTATGTAAAATTGATAATTGAATATTTTTTATTTTATAGGTAATAATTGATAGAAGTAATACAAGTTAAAATCATGTAAATTGTCTAGCATCGAGGTTAGTACTTGTAATTTTAATCTATAATAATAATTTGTTTCTTCTCAATATTTTGCAGTTGATGGCACATGCTTTATTTTGATTAAAATATTTTTCTTCATCGGTGATATTGCAATGAATATTGTAACTACTTACTCTTATGTATTTAGTGTATGTTTTATATATGCTAAAATGAATACAACAAATACATGAATGAGATGTTTATGTGGACTACTAACTATGATGAAATCACCCCTTGATAGTACTAATGAAGGAACACAAATATACCGTGCAAGTATATGGAAAAGGATATCGACATTGATGTGTTTTAATTGACACAATTTTTAGACGGTGACTCCTGTGACCGTGGTATGAATACGAAATAATATTGATATATTATTGGTAGAGTAAGACGCTTTGAATACCATCAAATATTTATATTTATTTATTAAAAAAATTAACTCGCATATTATTAATTTCTTCCTTGTATTACTATTGTTTATAAGTATGAGTATTCACTGTTTTATTTAGCTCACAGTTATT
Organism: Phalaenopsis equestris; assembly: GCF_001263595.1. NCBI lineage: Eukaryota > Viridiplantae > Streptophyta > Magnoliopsida > Asparagales > Orchidaceae > Phalaenopsis > Phalaenopsis equestris. The sequence continues at coordinate 191,035 of NW_018165063.1, forward strand.
TTAAACTTTTTTTTAAGATTTAATTAGTTAATTCAAAGATGAGCGAAAAAATAAAAAAGGTTTAAAGAAGTCGTGGACAACCAGTAAAAAGGTAATTTTTTATATATTACTTTAATTAAATTGCTTAGTGGTTATTTCATCTGCTAATAATAGAAAATGAATAATATTTTTTTTATTCACACCATCCGACCATTTGTAAGCACATTGGTTAAATCTAAACTTCGAGTTGGGTCGTGATAGTCTTAAATGGTTTGGTTGCATTAAACGTCGACAATCTGATAATCTGGTTAGTAGAGTAGATGTTTTAGATTCGACTTACGTTAAGAAACATAGAGGTATACCTAAAAAGACTTGGACATATAGTATAAAAAATAATCTTAGTTTATTAGAATTAATTGAAAATATGACAATAAGACAAAATGGACAAAAAGGATTCATGTAGTTGACCCCACTTAGTTGAAAAATGCTCATGATTATTGTTGTATAATGTCTTTTCCCGCTTCTTTCCCTCAAAATTTTGGCTTCATTTTTGGAGTTTGAGCTATTCAAAATGATGTAATACGCATTGGGGTCTAATTAATGACCCTTTTGTTGAAACACGCTAAGATAAAATGCTCAAATTCATCTCATCTTTCGCACAATCGATTCAAGTTCCAGTCCCATGCTGAGAATCACCGCCACGATCCCCTAATCCACAAACCACTACATCAAAGAAATCAGTTCTAGATTTCATCAATCTCCGTTCTATGTTAAGTCCCCATCATGTGTTACTTTAGTATCTTTCACATAATGTCAGAGCCAACCAACTACTCCAAACTGCCGCCACAAATACTCACACTCAATTGTTGTAAGGGCTTATTGATCCAAGTAACAAGTTCACCTCAAAAACTATATAGCTAGATGTGTTGTCCTCCTAACATCTCGAGCTCTGCCTTTAGAACCAACATATCCTCAGCTTCGCATGAAGTTAGCGCACCACCATCCACCCACCATCTATATTCCTCAGCTCATTCTTCACATCACATTTTGCATTACTGTTTCTCAAGAACCATAAAGATAGGTTACTACTAGCGTTCTCTATTCACATTCAAATAATCAAAAATTATGGAGCAAAGCTGAAGCTGATGTACTACACCCATGAGATGGAGATCTGTTGACGTAGTTCTAATGACATTGTGAAGCGGTTACATCCAAAGCAGTTTATTTGCCAGTGATGAGAGTTTGAGCTAAAACCAACAAAAGAGATTGCATATAGCGTGCATGAACCATTAAAAAACTACAAAAGAGAAGTTCTTGTTGAAGAAACTTCTCTCAAAATTTCATACAAATGTAGTGAAGGAGGGACATTTTGGTTCACCGAGAAGAAAGTACTTAACAAAAAAAAATAAAAGTTCTTAATTGGGCTCCTAATCAATGATTATAGATACGATGAAGTTCTTTTGACATTACAAACTTTTGTTCTTTTAGCCGTCCACAAAAATAACAAATTCAGTGGTGATCTGAGAAAATTGTTAATAGCATGTGACAATAATTTGATTGAAATTTGTGGTGCAAAGCTATACCATCTAGATGATTAAGTAGAATCTACCTTGGCAGTATTGAAGGCTATTACCTTCCAATTGACGGATGTTCAAAAAGACCTTGCATGTCATGTTCTACATGAATCGCTGATTGTACCCATAGTCTCTACATCCATAAGTTTTCATTCCACAAAAAAAAAAATTCAAGATTGCCTAATTCTAATATTGCGCAAGCAAAGGTGAAAGTGACATGGTGGAAGACACTGCATCTCCTTTTGCGAAGCTCGGTATCAATCCAAAGATTAACTTACTTCTAATGTTTTATGCACTATTTTGATGTAATAATGATTGCAGATTTTGAACAATAATCTTTCATATGATTCTTGATGATAATATGTACATGTAAAACTTCATTTTTCATTCTGCCAAAGCAAAGACTTTGTTTTTCTTTTTTAAGAATGGTCGAAGGCTATGATACGAACCCCCAACCACCCTCATGTGTCTAACCACTCGATCCCGCACTGCAATTCAGATGCACTTAGGCGGTATTAAACCCGTGACCCCAGGGGACTTACGCTAGGTTGCACTACCAAAGAGTCACGGTGAGTGACACTTATGACTTTGACTTTGGTTTGAGTATCTGCAAGACCACTAAAGAAAGTGTGGCAAAATGGATGGCTATGGCCACCATAGGGGGGCAAGGTCTTCATTAGTGAGGAGTAATGTCGTGAATCCAAAACATCAAGTGGTGACTGAACAGGACAACAAGAATAGTTTCCTGTTAATGTATTTATTCACTTATTACCCTCAAATTTTCGGATTTCATTATAGAATATGAGCAACTCGAAATGCACTATTACGCGGTGAGGTCCTATCAATAAATGCAGAGAGTGACATTCAAGGTAGCAAATTACATAAACTTCTGAAAGGAATAGAAAACTTACGGTGGAACAAAGTATGGGCCATCGCTGTCATATCCATCCCGAGCAACGTTGGAAGCAGAACTCTGAGCGGGCGCCCTATTGCCATTGCTAGGAAAAAAAGGAGCCTGATCCATTCTCACACTTTCAGATGTGAAAGGGAGGATCACACATATCACGCCAGCATGTCTCAGTAAAATCTTTCGTCTGCCTTCACTGTCTATGATCCCGGAATTTCATAATAACCTCCGAAACCCTCTAGCAGATAATGCAATGAAGAAATAACACAAAATAAGTTCCAAGTGTTTGCTCACTCGCGCAGCTTAGATAAACTTAAACTTCAGCGGCAGGAAAATACCCTTTCAGATCAATTGTTGTAACCAAAAGTTACATGATGATGATCATGTAAAGCATGAAAAAACGGAGAAACCAAAACTGAAGAGAAGAAGAAAAACAAAAGAAGGCTTCAGAAATAAACCCATACAAAAAACAGATACCATGCCGGTCTGAAAAGAAAGAAAACATGAAACGGAAATCAGGAAGTTTGGACGAAAAAGATCCATGCGATGAAATCATATGCAGGAATTCCAAAGCCAAAGCTGAGACGGACTACCTCACAAAACCAAGAAATCTTCAACATTTGGGAAGGATCAATCAACTGGAAGAAGTGAGGAATACAGGTAAACCCTACATACTTGTCCTCTTTCCATGGCTTGCTGCCGGCTTCCCACTTTGGCCTATCATTTGTCGGGCTCTCCGGCGCGATCTAACGGTTAAAGCCGGGGACAGGAGGGAAGATGTCACGAGATTTATAAAATAGGGCGACTTCACGCGAAGTATTCTGATACGTATACAATATCTAAAAGTTTGGATAATTGCACCCGAATTATTATTATGTACGCCGGTTTAGTTCTTTGAACTACGAACTCATGTACTTATAAGTGTCACAATCAACTCATTAAAATTTTGGTAAAAATAAAAAAAAAAATACGAACTGGGATATTATTGTAAATTTTAATAGATAAGTGAAAATTTTTAAAAGAATGCAAGTGTGTGGTGATTTTGTAAGTAGCATATGGGCCAATTAAATTATTGTAACACTTGCACTCATACCACACAATTCTTATTTTTTTTACACATTTGACATTTAAAATTTTCGTATTTACATTTGCAACACTCGAAATTTTTACATCACATAAAAAATATCATTATTATTATTATTATTTTAAATGAAATGTGTATTTCAATGCATATGTTTATGATATAAATTTGTTATAATGTAAAAGCCAAACTTTTGAGTGTTATATATGTCAATACATAATAATTGTGTGATGTATATGTAAATTAACCTAGATTTTGTAAGTGCCATTTTTTTACTAGTTGAAGAAAATTCTAAAGTAAAAAAAAAAATATATATA
>NW_018165063.1:194903-202151 GCF_001263595.1 Phalaenopsis equestris
ATATATATATATTAGAAATATGACAGGAATAAAAATGTAAGAGATTATTTTTTTGGATTCAAATGAATTCAATCTAAACATTTCATAAATATGTGGAACATTGATTGAAGATGATAATATTTGGTGATAGCAAATCATAACGGTAATAATGATGACAATTAGTAATGGTTTAACATATAGTGTATTTGAAACTCAATCAATTCAATCGTTTGAATTACACCATAAATAAACTATTATGTAGCTTGAAATCGCCTCTCTCTCTCTCTCTCTCTCTCTCTCTCTCTCTCTCTCTCTCTTTATATATATATAAATAATTTTAAAATTGAATGGCTTGAGGCTATTATACGAATCTAAGTCATCCCCGATGCACCTAATAAATTCGAGTACCACACCCTCCAATGAGGGGAATAGAACCCCAGACCAGAGGTGACTTACAACTGACAAACAAATGCTTGTGGCGCATATATATATATAATCTTTTTTCCTTTTTTTTTTTTTTTTGGTACTCCTTTTATTTGAAACCAAAAATCAATATTTTAATAATTTTTTCTTTTCAATTATTTTATACTCATTTTACATCAAATTCAACAGCCCTAAATAACAATAAAAATATTGTTATTTTCAAAATTATTATTACCTTTTGTCAATGCACACACAATGTTATCGAACAACATCCTAATAACATCATACGGTTACTTCTTATTTTCCTTCAATGTACACATGCGGTTGATCTTATTATGTCACGACTAAGTCTGGGACCTTGGAATACTAAGATGGGAATATACGGTCAAACAAAAAAAAAATATCTAAATATTTTTATTTGCTAAACAAAGATTATCGAAATATAAAAGGGACATTCTATTCCATAAAAATATACTTTTACTAGTTCATTCAAATTTAAACTTTCGTAGTTAGAACGAACATAAAAATTAAAATGTTATACCCGTCTCCCTGAGCTCCTCGATGTTTATACACACACTCTTTAGGATTCAACTATTCTAAACAAGGTTTTTCTAAACAATTACTTGCAACTAAAGGTATAAGTTGAACTACTCGAAGCATAAAATGTTTCTAAATTACACTAATTCATATTTTAAAAATATTTTGTAAAAATATAGTAAGCATTACATGTATCATATTTTATTTTTTTTTGTTTTATTAAACACTTAAAGAACATGAAACTTGCATTTTTTAAAAGAAACTGTTACAAGTAGTAAAAACAGCTTCAATTGATTTATAAATAAAAAAATATTTACTGGCTTATTCAACACAGTCTGCAGTCATTTATTTGGTCAACTTATTCTTTAGTGTATTTATAATAATACATTAGATTTAATTAGTTTTTATTATATTTTCTAATTTGAATTAATTAGAAACAAGAAACTTATTCTTGACTCAATTTCGTGTCTACCCATTTTAAACTCAATATTATATATATTTTTTGTTTTAACTAAATATATGAATATTCAAGTTATAACTTTTAAGTTTCTTTTACAAGTTCTTCGAGTTTAATTTAAATTTTCACTTAATATATTTAACACTTTGAAAATAAATGATTATTGTTGCAGAAAGAATCATACTTGTGAATTCTCGTCCTTTATTGATTAGCGCTTTCGAATCAAAACCTCTGTTCAATAATAATAATTTCTAAATTTAGGAATTTCTAAAATTAGATTTACATTAAATATGAACAAATTTGTGCAGCATTAGGAATGTAAAACTTCAAAATCTCACCGTTATGTTTCAAATTTCTTACCTAAAGTTGCAAAACCCTTCAAAACTCTTACCTTGTCTTGCACATCAAACATACATATGCTTGGTCGAGCCACTCGCGAGTGCGAAAACTCTGCGCTTCTGGGTAAGAATTGCAAAACCATACTATTCCATGATGTTATGATGTTTATTAGGTTTGAAGCTAGAGGCACTTGGTCATACATCCCTGTGAGCCAAACAAGCCCCCTGTGTGCCCGCCTCCTCCAACGATTGCAGCCTCCCTTTTTCCTCCCTTAATCTTCCTTTCCTTCCCTTCTAGCTAATCACAAATGAGTGAGGAAAGCTCATGATTGAGCCACAAAACTACACAATGTGACTATGTGAGCGATCTTATGCATGTATAATTGCAGCCTTCTCCTTTATCCTTCTTCAATCTCTCTGACTTCATCTTCTACTCGCTCCAACTTCATCTTATTAACCACTCTGACTTGAGCTTCTCTCCTACTGGCTTGTGTGTTTGGTGATTTGGTTTGAATGGGAGGAAACAAGGGGATAATCTTCATATTATGTCTCCCTCAAGCGGTGGGAAGTTTTTTTTTTTATCGACATGTGTAGTGTAAGTGTCTTAAGCAAGTAATTCAAAATTTTAAATTATATTAATTAAAATTTTAAAAAATTATTAATACAACCTCTCCTCTTCTTTTAAAAATTAGTCCTCGAAATTTTCATATAAAAGGACATAATTTAAACATCAATTGCATAGTTGCAGATAAATATCTTTCTCTCACTTCTAATGCTTTCTCCAAAGTGGCATCTTGTTCTATGTCATGCTTCTATAATACACAGACATAAGAAATCTCTTCACTACTGAGTTGCTTTATGTCATAATCAACAATGCTTTCACTTTATTCTTCAAATGTCTTATCAAGTTAGATATTTATAGAGTTCATGACAAGTTTACTAGCCTCATCAACAATATATTTTCATAGTAAAGAGATATTGAACACATTATTTACCTCATGCATATGTGTCACGCTTTCAATCTTCTCTAGAATCTCATGCAAATCAACATACTATAGGCTCAACTTATTAGGATTTTCCAATAATTTAACACCTTCCATAGGAATGACCCTCAGAAAAATAAATTTTCATGACTCAATCTTCATAGGTTGGTATTGAGCTACATAATGATTTATCTACCTATCTTGAATAACTCTCAATCTATCATGAATCAATTAGATTGCTCGGTGTTTTCATTAACTAACTCAGTACAAATTATCTTTCCTTCACTATTTTTTGCCCAGATAAAAGGGTGTCATGTATTTTATTTTGTAAAGGGTTTCATAGAGAGCCATATCAACAATGGTTTGGAAGCTATTGTTGTAAGTAAACTCTATCAGAGGTTTTTTTCATTTTCAATCTACCAAAATAAAGTACTCAACATTCAATCAAATCTTCTAATATATAGATAATTTTTTTTCAATTGCCCGTTTATTTAAGGTTGAAATGTTGTTCTCAAAATTATTTATGTACCCATAGCCACTTGAAATTTTCTCCACAGTTTTTATTTGAATTTATTATCTCAATTTGAAATAATTGACTTTTGAACTTCATGCAATCACACAATTTCATCTACAAAAATTCTGACCAACTTATCCACAACATTTTTCTATTAGGCAAGAGATGTGCAAATTTGGTGAGACAACCATTAACCACCCATTAAAATATCATGTCCATGCTTTGATCTAGGAAGCTCAATAAAAAAATCCATTGTAAGGTCCTCCATTTCCATTTTGGTATAGATACTTGTTGCAATTGTCTACTAGGCTTCTGATATTTGGCTTTAACAATTTGACAAGGTATTTCTTGCTAGAAAGTCCACTACACTACACTTCAATCCAAGTCACTTGAACAAGTTTTTGAGTTCTTGATACATTTTATTAGTTTCGAGATGTACCGTGCACCTTAAATAGTGTGCTTCATGCAATATAAATTATATTATTGTTTGTCAACAATTTTTCTTTATCAATTTCACACTCTTCCACTTGACATGCATTTACTTGGTCTAATACTTTATAGAATTCAACATTCTCTGATAAACCATCTCCTATTATGTCCTTTAAAATTGACTCCATGAGCATTTGATTCAACAATGCGAGACTTTCATCATTTGGTGTCACTACAAATAATTGCAAATGCTCTATATCATTAATTAGCTCTTCTTATTATGAAATTACTCAATTTTCTCTGCTACTTATCTTCTTACTTAACACATATGTCATTACATTTACTTTCCATGAGTGATAATTTATATTCAAATATATTTCTTTAATAAGCTCTAGTAGTCGCCTTTATCTTAAATTCAACTCCTTCTGCAAGAAAATATATTTTAAGCTTTAGTGAGCACTAAACATTTTACACTTGACTCCATATATATAGCACATTCAGATCTTTAAAGTAAACACGACTGATGTTAACTCTAAATCATGATTATAATAATTTTTATTATGATTTTTTAACTATTTAGAAGAATACGAAATTACTTCTTATGTTACAAAAGAACATTTCAAAATTCTCTTAAAGATGCCTTCTTATAAATCCGGAATTCTTCTGCCCTTAAGGGAATAGTCAATAATAGAGTTTTCATCAAGCACATTTCTAACTTTTGGAGAGCTTCGCATAATGATCAATCAACATGAAATTTCATAACAATTTGAGTCAATCTGGAAAAAATGCATTGCAGTATAAGAAAATCCATTAATAAATCTCTTATAAGAACTTGTCATACCCAGAAAATTCCAGACTTCAATAGCAATGATTGTTCTGGTTCAATCGACGATCTATTTAACATTATTTTGACCTATTGAGATTTCTTCATTGATAATCATGTGCCCCAAAAATGTTATGCTCCTAAGCTAGAATTCACACTTTATTATGTATTATATAAACATTTTTCCTTCAATATCTATAAAACTATGTGAAGGTGTTCTGCATGATGAATTCATTACTAAAATAGATTAGAATATTTTCTATAAGGATAATTATGAATCTAACTAGAAATTTTTTAAATATTATGTTCATAAGATCCATAAAAATTATAAGAGCATTTGATTACCCAAAATGCATCACCACAAATTCATAATGCCCATATTGATATTAAAGTTATATTTGATATGTTATCTTCTTTAATTCTTAATTGATAATAACACGAGTGCAGATTAATCTTTAAAAACACAAAAGTCTCATTCAATTGATAAAAAAGATTATTAATACTTGATAATAATTAATTATTTTTCATTGAGCTTTTCAATTCTCAATAATCCATGCATAACCATAAGCTTCCTTCTTTATTTTTAATAAGAAATATTAGGTCTCCCCTTGGGGAATTACTTGGTTTGATAAATCTTTTCTTTAATAAGTCCTGCAACTAACTCCTTAATTCTTGTAACTTCTTGATTGTTATCCTGTAGTGTGTCTTTGCTACTAGTTATGTACCTTGAAGTAATTCGATGGAGAAACATATATTTCTTATGGAGCCAAACATGAAAAATCATCTAAAAAAACTTTTTGATACTCTTTTACTTTCGATAAATTATCTAACTTCTTTGCTTATTTTTTTCAGTGTCACTAATTTGAGCTGAAAAATCTTGATGCCCCTTTGTTAATATTTAGAAATCTTTCAAACTCGATATCTTCATAGAAAGAATCTCTGATGTCCCACAAATCTAAATTATTATTCTTCAAAGATATTAAATTTGATTTTCTTTTTAGAGCAATTAATAATCCAAAATTATTGGGCAGTCAATCCATCCCTAGGATCACTTTGAATTCATTTAGTGGTAACACTACTAAATTCACCTTCAAGCTTCTATTATATATGATAATTCTCACACAACTTCCATCTACCATTATGCGAGACCCATTAGTCAAGATGATTGATAATATATTAGGAATTCTTGCTCTATTTAGTCCCTCGGTACTCATAAATTCTTTTGAGACAAATGAATGCAATGGCCTAATATCAAATAAAATTTTTACTAATTTATTTTGGATAGTGATTCCAATCATAAAGAGAATGCAAAGTCTTGTATAAATTTAAGCTTTGATATATCTAATTCAAGTTAAAAAATAAATAAATATAATGATTTCAAGCAAGTCTTTTACTTCTTGATGAGTTAATGTGTATGCCCGAAATGCACAGCCTTGAGTTGGAGTTGATCTTATGGAGTCAACCTGCCTTTATCTACCATAACTCATTTTGGGAGGTGGATCACTTCAAATTGAATTAAGAAATTTTTGGTTCCCTAATATTTAATTGACCCATTAATTTCTTATAACACACTTTATTTTTCTTTGACAAATAAGCTGACCTAAAATAGGATATGAGCTCACCATGTGTCTTAACTAATTACACCAAAAATAGATGTTGGTTCTTGATAGACATTCCACTTTATGCATCCTTCCAAATTTGGCATAGATCATAACATTGTTGTGACTATCACTGTCATTGCCACTACTACTGAACTTAAGCCACTTCAAACAGGGGTGTTCAAACTAAACAATCTAAGTAGTCTACCCATATTTGGACCCCACATCCCCCTTTCTCTTATGAAAGTCTTTGCGACTACGTGCTGCTAATAACTTGATTATTATCCTCCTCATTCTCTCCACCATGACAAAGTAAACTTTAATGACTAGAGGGATTAAAAAACTATTTGATCACATCATTTAATTGAAATAATAATTGATGAAACTTTTTTTTGCACTAGGGATCAAATGTGGTGCATATTTAGACAACGCTATGACTTTAGCCTCCTACTGCACGAGAGAACGACCATCTTGCACTAACCTAATGCCTTATATCTCCTTCCTTTCTAAAAGAGGAACAAACTAATCATTGAAGGTTTTCACAAACTCCTCCCCCTAGATCAAGTTATTGAGTTATCCCCAGACCTTTTTTCTATAATTGTCCTTGTCACCACCTCTCTACCTCTCCTTCAAAGAAAAAATTGCTAATGTAACCCCCTCTTATATGGGAGGTACATATTGTCAATAATGTTTTATATAACCTAAATAGTAGGCTTGCAGCCTCTACCATCCTCTTGATCTTAATAAGAGAGACACTCTCACATCCTGGAATAGCGTCGAGTTCTTATCCATAAGCATTGTCCCACTATCACTGGCTTGGGCTTGAAACCCTTACTTAGCCATGCCACTACAACCATCATCTAATTAAATGCCTATAGGGATACCATCAACACCGGATGGGGGAATAGTAAGTGCTAATCTGGCAAATGCTTTTATTCAACAGCTCTAGTCTCTCTAGTGTTTCTATTTGTATTCCTAGTTTATATACATTATCTTAAGATAGCAAAGCTTTATACTGATTACAATAAATATTACAATTGCAATTTCAAATGCTTTTGTTCAACAGCTCTAGTCTCTATAGTGTTTCTATTTATATTCCTAGTTTATATACATTATCTTGAGATAGCAAAGTTTTATACTGATTACAATAAATATTACAATTGCAAT
>NW_018165063.1:202251-205706 GCF_001263595.1 Phalaenopsis equestris
AATTATATATATATAATTATTTTATATAATTTTCTAACATAAGCAAAAAAAGGAGAGGAGGGGGGGTGAAGAGGAAACAAAAATAGAACTAGAGCATAGACCATATCTGGCAAGCCAATTAGTAGGTTTGTTTCCTTTCCTGTAGTTGAAGGTAAAATGTGTATTGAGTTGTGAGAATAACAATTTGATTTTCTGGATCCAGTGTGAATGATGCCAAGGGGACTGTCCCTCTAACTCCAACAAAGTAATCAACTTGGTAGAGTCCACTTCCACCCTCAAACTTGACCAATTAACCCTAACAGTCAACATGATAGCCCAATAAACAGCTATGAGTTCAGTTTCCAGTGCATCTGAGGCAAAATATAGGAACATGGAAGAATAATATGCACTTTCTAGAATTGTTTCTAAAGACCCCTCCCACACCAGCACCAAGCTCAGAGAAACTCCCATCAGTGTTTACTTTGATAGTGGATGGTTCAGTAGGCCTCCAATACACTTTATAGATGAAATGATGAACTGAATTCTCAGGGGGGTTGGAATTACAGATGTTAGGAAACCTCTTATGTTGTATCAATTTTTTGGAGGAAAGTAGCATAGTTTTTCACCACCCGTGCAACAAAGGAAGATTTGCCCTCAAATTTAGCATGATTTCTGGCCATCCAAAAGAACCAGGCAACCAGGAAAGGAATGGATTCCTACTTCTTTTTGTTCCATCTGTACAAACAGGACTGTAATTGATCCCATTGAAAATTAGATTCTAACAGTGTCAGGTGTTTAAACAGTTCAGTCCAAACAACCTGAGAGAAATTACATTCAAAGAAGAGGTGAGGAATGGATTCCTCCTCCAAAAAGCACATATGACATCTAGAAGGGCCCCTCATTCCTTTCAGTTTGAGGATATCATCAGTTGGTAGTAACTTATGGAAGGTTCTCCAACAGAAAAAAATACATTGATGGGAATAGGAATTTGTTCCAGATAGTTTCCCCCCAGGGCACTTGATCCTAACAGAAGAGTTTAGAGTAGACTGCTTTAGTGAGACTTTGATTTGTATGAACCTGCTTGATAATTTTATTAGGTCTACCCCTATCAAACTATAACTTAGATATGTGAGTAATAGATGGTTCCTGAAGTAGAGTAGACAGTTTAGGGAGGCACCATCGGTTACCCTCCCAACATTTAACCACTTTGAGTTGTAGGTTAGAATGATTGGAACAAGGCATAAGCCACCCCTCAGAGCACCAATAGTCCAACTAAAAACTTACCTCCCCATTCCCTAAGTCCCAGTGGAATAAATCTTCGGCAATATGTCTGATTTTGAGCATGCTAACCCACATCTTGGAGTCTCCCAATTTCCTGACAGTAAGGGTAGGGTGTTGATCTTCGCAATACTTTTTCATCATAAATTTTGCCCATAAAGAATATTGGGCCCTGAACTTGATCCAAATTTTGCACAAATTAACTTGTAAGAGAAGTTGCAGCCCTTCAAAACCAATACCTCCAACCATAGTAGGTGTTTCTACCTTTTTCCAAGAAGCCCAATGTAATTCCTATCTTTGTCCAGACCACAGAAATTTATTAAAAGCCCTTTCTAGTTGTATTTGAGTACTCTTCTTCAGATTAGTCATCTATAGGATGTATGAAGGGAAAGTTGTGAGTATGCTTTTTATCAATGTAATTCTACCTCCATTAGATAAAAATGATTGTGTCCAGCAAGATAGGTAGGTTGTGATTTTATTCATGACCTCATCAAACTGAACCTACTTAGATCTGCCAGTAATGAGAAGACTCCAAGGTATTTGATAGGGAGTTGAGAGCTAAAAAACCTAGTGTAACCAGAAATCCATTGCTTGCAGTTGGGAGAGACTCTTTTGTGGAAGATTAGTTGACATTTGTTAGGATTGAGAATCATCCCTGAGTGAGACTGGAACATTTGAAGACATTTAAATACTTTTTTGACAGTAGACTTGTGGGCCCTGGAGAACACCATAATATCATCAGCATATATAAGATGAGAAATGGCCAATTTAGATCTATTGTGATAGCAGGATTAGTTGTGGGAGAGGAGGTTTAAGTTGAGTATTCTGGATAGGTAGTCCATGGCAAGAATGAAAACAGTGGGTGAGAGTGGATCCCCTTGTTTCAGCCCTCTAGTGGGAGTAAAAGACCCCTTGGTTTGTCCATTAATGAGAATAAAGTGAGCATTGTTTGATAACCATCTATGGATGAGGGCACAGAAGTTTACAGGAAAACCTCTAGCAAAAAGGATGTCCATTATGAGTTCCTAGCTTATGGTATCATAAGCCTTTATGATATCCAGTTTGTAAATCACATTACCCCCCTACAAGGGGTATCCAGATCCAGAACCAGCTCCTGTGCAAGAAGTACATTATCAGTTATAGATCGCTCTTTGATAAAGGTAGTTTGATTAGGGCTAATCAGTTTGTCAAGATGGGGCTGTACTCTTTTTACTATGATTTTGTTGATAATTTTGCTAATAGTAGAAGTGAGGCAAATAGGACTAAAGTGATCCCAGTTTTTTTGGACATCAAATTTAGGTATCAGTATAAAGCTAAACTCACATAAGTACTTAGGAAGGTTATGACCTTGGAAGAAACTCCTCACAACAGTAGTAACATCCATCTTAATGTTACCCCATGATTTTTTATAGAAGTCTGCAATGAAACCATTAGGCCCAAAAATTTTGGAACTGTCAATAGAATTTAGGGCCATCCATATCTCTTGGTCAGAAGGGGGATCAATTAACATAAGATTTCTGGTATAGAATATGTCTTCCATGAAGTAGTTTTTATCAACAGGTGACTTGTGGTCTGAATCTTGATTTTTTAGTTGCTTATAGTATGAGACTGCATCTCTAGCAATTGCATCATTATCATTAAGCCAGACCCCCTGATCCCGATTTTTTATATGTAAGGATTTATGAAGTCGACACCACTACAGCGCCAAAAAATTTATCCTTGTATGAAAAGTAAGTTGTGTAAAATATATATAATTATAGGCAATTAATAATGAGATTCTACGCAAGTATACATTTTGTTATCCAGTAATAAAAGACTTTCTATTTAAGCCCCAAATATTGATCTCATAGGGAAGGTGTAAATTGGAAAATATAAGTTTTACGAAGAAATTTACAGAAAATCAAACGAAATCATTGTCACTAATTTTGAATGTTGAGATGTTATCAAAACTAAAATACTTAAATATTAGCAAAACATAAATGCAAAGTTTAAAAAGTAAATACTAATCTACTAACTATTTTATGTAATGAAGATTTCTTATGTGAAAAAGCATCTTTCCCACTATGATGAGGTTTTGGTGAAATGAGATGAGATAAATGTTTATAATATGTATTGTGCCAAATAGGAGCAATTATAACTCTCTACCCTGATACAGTGCCTATTAATCCTAGGTTTAGTCCCTGGTTTAGTCCCTAAAT